>NW_027644720.1:0-24990 GCF_032717465.1 Coenobita brevimanus | reverse complement strand
CTGGCTGGCAGACAGACAGACAGAGAGGCTTCTCCAATTCGAATAATTCATCACACAGTACAGCAAGTCCTTGAAATACAAAAACTCGAAGTACGAGTTTCCAATGGTACGAAAGCGATAAATGTAGGACAAATTCCACGATACGAATGTATCTGTCTCGATGGTACGAAAAACGATACGAGAGGAAATACGAAAAATTCAAAATGGGCTACAGTGCCATGCTTGCTTGTGGCGAGAAAATGAACTAACCCCTCTCGGGTAAACACATTTTCGCGCGCTTCCCAGTTGAGTCACGTCTGTCCTCTCCTCTCAGCTTCGCTGTAAGTTACACTGTTTTTCGCTGTTCTCCACCTTTTCTTGTTTTCATCATGCCTACCCAGCGCCCTGCATCATCTCCAGCATCCGGGGAACCAGGTGCAAAGAAGAAACAGCATTGTACTGTCACTCTTGAGAGGAAATTGGAAATACAGTAGTTAGATTGATTTATTTACCAGTAAATGTACAATGAAAGACACAACTATCTTCCTAGTTCAGTCTGAAGATAATTTACACCAGGCAAAATACAATGAAAACTCTGTTTCTACTAGTCCTTGTTTCAAATGGTTCGATTTTTCCATGCTATATTCGTCAGACTTTGGGAAGATATTTGTGTCTTTCATTGTACACTTAACCAGTCCCGTCCCGGTGACGTGAATTAACGTGGCAACATTGCAAGGTCCCTAATTTGCGCAATTTTCAATTTTCGCCAGTGATTTCGCGAGTGATTTTTGGCACGTATACACGGGACACCTTCCTCTATTCCTCTACAAGATGCCAAGCAGGAACAATGCCTTACACCGCATAACCTTTACCCCCCCCCGCACGCCATTGTCTCGGCAATTCACCTGTTACCAGTGACCTGGCCAATAAAGACATTCAGGGCCAGAGTGATTCCCCAATTGATGACAATGTGGAGGACAAAGTTTACATAGCATTAGAGGAAGAAACAGTCAGAAATGATGATCAGGTAATGTGGGAAAAAAAAGGTCATGAATGGTGATGAGTTAGTTAGTGAAACAATGCTTTTAATGCCCATATTACTGTTTGAAAACCAATATACTCTTGTACTACATATAAATTCATACCAAATAAATAAATAAATACTGTTCATGAGTGGATAAAATAGTTACCCTCCCATAGAACTCGTTTTCTTTGGTGCCAGCTTGTTAGAAAACCCAGTCAGGTAAGGAAGTACTCGCACCTAAATCCGGTATTTTAAACCTCAGGTGAGCGATTTCTTTATCAATTTTCGATGTTTCTCACCAAAAGCAGATGTTTGAGCGAAAAAAAAAAAGGTCCAAAAACGTCGGGATGGGGCGTGTTAAAGCAGCAGAAAGACCTTATCAATTCAATGCATAATCCTCCAGCTTGTTTCTGTAATTGTCTGATAACTTTCAGTTTGACAAATTACTTTCTCGCTGAAAAATTTTTTCCCCATTATTATCGTCACTTTCCCCTACAATCGTTTCCAGCGCAGTGGAAGAAACTCAGCATGCTCAAAGGTGGATATTGTTTCCCAGTTTCCCAACTGGAGGTTAGGTTAGGTTAAAATTAATAGGTACAGATAAGCTCGGTTAGGCCAGGTTTAGTTAAACACTTAGGGAAGAACAGTCCTTTCTGCCATTATGTTAACGAAATAAACAAGAGTTGTCACACCAGAACAGCTAAAAATGATGGGGAAACAGATTTAATAAGAAACGTTTACTGTATTTAGCAATACAGAAATAATCTGAAAAATATAACAGACTATCAGGAAGAACTGATTTGGTAAGATGCTTTTACTGCTTAAAGTAAAACGTATGTTTAGCCCCCTCATTAGCTGTGGGTTCAGATATTTGCCTGCTCCCATGGTCGGCCTTGGGACCATTTTTTCAAAGTTCTAAAATCAATTTCTTTTTCTTACATATATGAAAAAACTCGTCTGGCGCGCCTGACTTTTTCTTTTTTCAATTATTTTTTCCCCTAAACCCATCCTATGATTTGCTATGATTCGTGTAAGAATTTATAAAATTAGGATGCCTGTTACATCAGCGTGTATACATCGGCCGAAAACATCTGGGACAAAGTGAACTGTGAACGCCAGACTGCTGGAGGTGGTAGAGTAGGGTCGTGTAAACACTCCAGTGACCCTCATTCCCTTCCCATAATTGCTCGCAGTTTTTTTTTTAGCTCACCCTAACTCAACGTCACAGACACCAATACAGTAAGGTGTTGTTCAGGGCCGGCAGTTATGAAAGCGATAATGGAATACATTATTGTTTGTATCAGTCCTCTCTCTTTCACTCATACACATAAGAACAAACAAATGAGCAGTAAATGTACACTAACTTTAAGGAGCAGAAAGAACTGTGCTCAGTCGGTCCGAAATATATTGGGAAGAGTGATACCGAACGAAGAATGTGGAACTGAATGCTAACCTACGAGAACATGTGGGATGAAAGAGTAATTTTTTTCTGATTAGCTTATACTTTTGTTCCATATTGTCTCTTAAAATTGTAAAACCTATAATCTTTCGTTTAAGTATACAGCCTAAAGACCATACCAGTTCAGGTCATATTCTTCTAGTTTGTCTTCTATATTTTTCTGACTATTTTGAGGGTGGTAAATTATGTTCTCTTGCTGAAAGAAACTTACTCAAAATTAGGGCGCATGTAACATAAGCATGTAAACATCAGCGTGGAGTGAAGAGAACTCATGACTGATGGGATGGTAGAGTAGGGTCATGTACACATGCCAGTGACCTTCGTTCCCTTCCCGTAAGTGTTTGCAGTTTTTTATAATGCCCTAACTCAACGTCATTCACACCAAAACAGTGAAGTGTTGTTCAAGGCCGGCAACTACGAAGGCGTTAATGGAATACTGTATGAAAAATTCAAAATGGGCGCTGTGTATAGCGCCTCACTCGCTTGCTGAGAGAAAACGAGCTAACCCCTCTCTAGTAAACAAATTTTCGCGTGCTTCTTAGTTGAGTCCACGTCCCTCCTCTCCTCACAGCCTCGCTGTACGTGAGGATATTTTCACAGCCCTTCACTTTGTCGTATTGTTTTGCCATGCCTCCCAAGCGCCCTGCATCATCTCCAGCACTTGGGGAGCCCACTGCAAAGAAGCAGCAGCACCGTACTCTAATTCTGGAAAGGTAATTGGAAATTATAAGACCCTATGAGGAGGGGCAGGGAGTCTCGGAGATTGGGTGTGCTTTAGGCCTTGCTATTTCCACCATTGGAACTGCGACGAAGAAAAAGATGTACAGGAATATGGCCACCTCCTTCTCTACAATTGTATTCAGGTATTACTTACTTCTTAATAGGGGGGGGTGAAGTTTAGGTGGGGGTCCGAGGGGGTCCTGGGACGCATCCCCCTATTTATATGTGTATTTCAAAGGGGAAAATCGTTCCGATATACGAAATCTCGAATTATGAAATTTTTTTTTGGTCCCTATCCCTTTCGTATATCAAGGACTCATTGTATAGCCTTGTTATATAAATAAATCTACACAATATTTATAACGTTCCTTTTATTATGCAGAGAGAGAGAGAGAGAGAGAGAGAGGCTTCTCAAATTTGGATAATTCATCATACTGTATAGGCCTATCAACACAAAATGTATAGCGTTCCTTTTATTATGCAGAAAGAGAGAGAGAGAGAATCCGATAATTGACCCAGCAGGGAACTGACCCAGTAATCCGACAACTGACCCTGTAGGAGATTTGGCAGCTCCGCATGTGGGGGAATCCCCAGACAGGCCAACGCCCAAATGCTTAGCATATACTGGAAGGACTACAGTTAATTTCATTATAATTCTAATCAGGCTCAATGTTTTGAATAATCTGACTGGAAAATGATTTCAGTGCCAACAGTTGGAGGTATAAACATAATGAATGTAAAAAGTGAATATCAAAAACTAAAATATAAAAGCCCAACTTGCTTGGCCCTTCTCCACATACCAGTATATGAGAGGCCATATCTGCAAAATTGAGTATGAAGTACATTTACACCATTTTCTTTCAGTTCAGAGACCACAAGTTCAGTCTTAAGTCCACCTTACAAGACACACAAGAGTTATGTCAGTTGGTATGTTCATGTATGTGTACAGTGATTTATGGTCCTAAAGTAATGTAGTTGGATTTGTAGGTGTTGGGGTCTTTGTGTCACGAATCAATTCGCGACATTTCCTTTTTGTGAGAAGCCACGAACTATTAGTGGAAAACTCACTGTGTATCGCTCAGCTAACCGTTTCTCCCTCCATTTCGGAGTATACTTTTCAAATAATTCGTCATCGTTTTCAAAGAGTGACCGATTTAATGCACGTCACTAAGTGCTGTACTGAGCGATACTATTGTTTTTTTTATTGTTCGCCCCTGCTCATCTGACCGTTAGAAAATGCGGCTGAGTGCTCCGCTTTGTTCCCACGACTTGGTCAGTCTTGTGTTTGTTGTGACGGAGGAAGGTCCTGTGCCAGCAGTGTGAGAGGTCAGCTAGTACCCAAACTCCACTTCACAGTTAATCCAGTCCTCCCACCTCTCTGGTGATACGCAGCATTCATCGACTATAGTATTTCTTTTGTGTATTTCCTAGTTTTAAGAGTTTAGTTAAGGTGTTTTTCCTAGGCGTAAGTATTTAGCTATTGCGTGAGTGAGTGAGCGAGTGCGTCTCGTTTAATTTGATTTGAAATGTAATGTTAAATTTATTTTTTTGTAATCAATAAATTTAACATTTCTATTTCTTGAGCTTCAATGTAAAGTAAAATCTGATTTCATTTAATCCAAATTAAGCTTATTTTCCACATTGCTCCTAGCTTGCATAAACGTTTGCTTTCATAACTGGTACTTAGACCAGTCTTGTATTAACTTAAAATCCGTTGTGCCAGGAGTTAATGCATCAGCAAGAACCTGATGTTATTATTATTAGTATTAGTTATTTATTGTCAGGGGTGATGTAACTTTCTCCAGAGGCTAACAGTACAGTAATTCAGCAATTGTGAGTAATTAGTCTCTGCTGTGTACTGTTGAGAAAGTTTATAAATTCTCGTTCTTGAGAATCTTAGCAAGTCAGCGTAAAGTAATCGTTGCTTGATGTAGCAAGACAATCATTGTCTTTGCTCTTCAATATTATTATCAAATTAAATAATATTTAACCATTTATATCAAAATTACCCTGATATTATAAAAACCCCGTGACAATTGGCGACCTCATTCCAGGATATTAACTCCTAACCCTAAAGCTATTCACGAGATAGTGCTCACTCATTCATATTTAGGTATTTACCATTAAAGTTTATAGGCACAAGCTTACTGGTGTTTACCGTTAATTTAGCAAGTGAATTTTGCTTTATCAATCCAGAGTACTTAACTCTAGTTTATTCTTGGTAACGCCACACGATTTTATTCGCTCCTGGGAAGTCACCGTACCCATTGTGTTTAATATTGACAATAGTCTTCCCAGTCATTTACATTTTTGATTTATTCTTTGCCAGTTAACTGGATAAGACTGGTCACCACTAGCTTGTGTCTGTACTCTTTATTTGTGTTTATTGGCATTCGTTTGCGAAGCAGCAATCAGTACTGAGTCGCTAGTTATTTAGATTGAGTTAGCGACATGGCTACCACCATATTTTTACAGGAAGCCAAAGATATGGGCCTTACGGACCCAACTGAAATCAAAGAATACATACTCTCACGGTTCAATTACGAGCAAGAACGTGAGAAAGATGCTCGTGAAGAGCGTAGAATTCAGCGCGAATACGAGCGAGAACAGCGTGAACACGAGCAAAAACAGCGCGAACTCGACTTGGAACACGAGCGAGAACAGCATGAACACGAGCGAGAACAGCGTGAACACGAGCAAAAACAGCGCGAACTCGACTTAGAACACGTGCGGGAACAACGTGAATATGAACGTGCCGAACGTGAAGCACGCGAGAAACATGAACTTGAAGTGCTGAAGCTCAAGCGAGATTCCTTGGCTTCAGACACATCTGGTGCAGTTGGTTCAAGCTCCACGAGCGCTCTCCCTGCACATGTTATGGCGACCCCACACATCAAGCTTCCCCCATACAAAGATGGCGAGCGAATCGAGCCATACATAGCTCGATTTGAAGACATGGCTCAGCTTTACCAGCTCGATGATGCAGCTAAGCGGCTTCAGTTTCTTAGCTTGTTTGAGGGCCCTGCCCTCGATATTCTCCACAGAATTCGTGGAGACAATCTCACGTATGAAGTGATGAAAGCTGCACTCATTAAGGCGTATGGTCTCACAGTAGACGACGCCAAAGCTCAGTTCATGCGAGCTCGTCTCCAAGACAAGGAGACAGCTGTTCAGTTCCTTGATCGTCTCACAGCTTACTTAAATGAGTGGATGGAGAAAGATGAAACTCCTTCCACGCGTGAGGGGATAATTGACCTTATGCTGCGTACACAGCTAGAGAGGTCGTGGCCTGCTGAGCTCATAGCACAGCTTAAGATCTGCCAGGTGAAAGATGCCAGCCAAATGGTAGAGAAGGCTGACGCATTCTTTACTGCATACGGGTATCAAGCTCGTAAGCAAAACACCTGGAGCAGGAAAGATACTGATAAATCTGGGAAGCCGTCTCAGACTGAATCCCAGCACCAAGGCCGTTCTCAGAGTAATGGTCAAGGTCCAAGCAAACCACAGAAGGACCAGGGGCAAAACACTCAGAAACATGAGTGGAAGAGGTACAACAAGTACCCTAACCAGCAGCAGTATCAGCCACGCAACCGACCGTCGGGACAAACTTTTTCACCACCAGCTCAAAAGAGGCAGGAAGCGAATGCAGCCTTCATTCCTCAGCAGCAGCACGGTGGTCACGTCCCTACCAGTGTGGGTACTTCCCCACAGTTCACTAGTCCCACAGTGACAGTGAACCCCCCTCCACAGATGGCCAATGTTCCATCTTCCCAATATAACCCTCAAGGCACAATGTTTGCCACATCATTTCAGCAGCCTCATGAGTGGCTAGCTGCTTCCTCCATAGGCCCTCCCACAGGTGACAGTACCTTCCTTGTTCAGCCAGGGTTTGTGGGAGACATTCCTGTGAAGGTCCTGAGAGACAATGGTTCCTCAGGTTGCTCTGTTAAACAGAGTTTGGTTCGGCCTGAGCAGTATACAGGTCGACAGATCCATGCAAAGCTTATTGATGGATCAGTGAGAGTGTTCCCTGAGGCATGTATCCAGGTGGCATCTCCATTTTATACTGGTACGACACTTGCGGTTGTCATGCCAGAGCCTCTATTTGACTTTATAGTAGGCAATATTATTGGAGTCAAGGATAGTTGCTCCGATGACGCTACTCAGACTTCGGCTGCTGCGGTAACACGAGCCATGGCTGAGGCTCCAGACTGTGTCACCCCAGTGATCATTGAATCGCCGCAAGATCTGATGTGTAGCCAACTTGTTGTGCAAGAACAACATTCTGACCCGACACTTGCTACCGTGCGGAACAAACAAAAGGGTCGAGTGATTAAGTATTCACGGGGAGGTCGAGCCAAGTTCCTTCGTAAACAAGGAGGGCTCTACCGTGAGTCACGAACACCCGAGGGCGAGGTTCAATTGCAGTTTGTCGTTCCCGCCAAGTACCGCCTAGCAGTGTTACAATGGGGTCATTGTTCAGCCTCAGGAGGTCACATGGGCAAAAGGAAGACCCAGGGCCGTATCCGAGCTGACTTTTTCTGGCCAGGGATGGGACGAGACATAGATAGTTTTGTCCGTTCTTGCAGTGTGTGCCAAAGTATCACCACTAATCAGGGACATGCCCTTCCTGTGCCATTTGTAACTACACCTGTAATCTCTGAGTCAGTTGAGAGACAGGATAGTGATAATGTGGGTGTAGACCTGATGTCTCACCTACTAACTGCTTACTAACTAGCAACTGTTGTATGTTGGGTTCCGTAATAGGCATCCTAAGCGATTTGAGTAATCCAAGGACCAGCCTGGTTCCCAGTTAAAAGTGTAGACCAGACGTCTCACTCGTTGGCCCTACAGGACACAGTATATCCAGGGCTTGTACATACATGTATACCATAAGTTAAGGAGGAAGTTTGAGAACCTTGCAGAGACAGTCCGAGGCTGTGTATGAATTACCTTGTGGAATGTCTCGAGCTGTGGGCCTCTCTGAGGATTCCCGGAGAATGCACATTACCCACATGAGTGTTCACACCCACGGTGGGTGTTAAAACGTGACCTGCCCGAGATTGCGTAGCGATTTTCAGCTTCCTGTATTACTCGTAAGTGTAGAGTTAGGTTAACCAGTAAACCGCCCGTTCTAAGCAATTTGTGAATTCAAGAACTGGCACGTTTCCTGGTTAATAATGTTAGGTTAACTAGTAAACTGCCCGTTCTAAGAGATTTGAGTAATTCAAGAATTGGCACATTTCCTAGTTAATAAGTGTTAACCAGTAAGCTATAAGGGTTCTAAGCAATTTGTGAATTCAAGAATTACGTTTCCTGGTTAATAATGACATAAGTACTGATTGCTAGGCAGAGAGAGAGAGAGAGAGACAGAAATAACAGTTTTGATGCTCCACCTTAATTCCTTTCGCAGGTGTAGCTGGTGGGTGCAGCATTGCCGTGCAGATCAGCTGGCCGTTCCTGTTGCATGCTGCCGCCCCTTCTCTTCTGCCTCGTCATCATTATTTTACTATAAATTTGTATTACTGTGTCATTTTACATGTAGGTACAGTTACACTACAACTGTCACACCTACACTGTGTATTACATACACTACACTACATAACAATTAGTTGTTAATGTAAATGTAGCGAACTTTCGCTCAGTTTGACCTGAGTACAGGATTTTCACAGTCGTCACGGAGTTTTTCCCTCAAGCTTGTTTCTATTAACGTAAATACGAGGTTTTTTTGCTCACTGGCGACTGCGACTTTCTCCTGTAGCAGGATAGCACACACACCACAGTGTGAATCTTGTGTGACTGAGTTAGGATTTATATGTATGTATATTGAAATCTTTCTTCTGAAGGAAGAAAGATTTAATTTTCATGGGGCGTAATGTCACGAATCAATTCGCGACATTTCCTTTTTGTGAGAAGCCACGAACTATTAGTGGAAAACTCACTGTGTATCGCTCAGCTAACCGTTTCTCCCTCCATTTCAGAGTATACTTTTCAAATAATTCGTCACCGTTTTCAAAGAGTGACCGATTTAATGCACGTCACTAAGTGCTGTACTGAGCGATACTATTGTTTTTTTTATTGTTCGCCCCTGCTCATCTGACCGTTAGAAAATGCGGCCGAGTGCTCCGCTTTGTTCCCACGACTTGGTCAGTCTTGTGTTTGTTGTGACGGAGGAAGGTCCTGTGCCAGCAGTGTGAGAGGTCAGCTAGTACCCAAACTCCACTTCACAGTTAATCCAGTCCTCCCACCTCTCTGGTGATACGCAGCATTCATCGACTATAGTATTTCTTTTGTGTATTTCCTAGTTTTAAGAGTTTAGTTAAGGTGTTTTTCCTAGGCGTAAGTATTTAGCTATTGCGTGAGTGAGTGAGCGAGTGCGTCTCGTTTAATTTGATTTGAAATGTAATGTTAAATTTATTTTTTTGTAATCAATAAATTTAACAGTTCTATTTCTTGAGCTTCAATGTAAAGTAAAATCTGGTTTCATTTAATCCAAATTAAGCTTATTTTCCACATAGCTCCTAGCTTGCATAAACGTTTGCTTTCATAACTGGTACTTAGACCAGTCTTGTATTAACTTAAAATCCGTTGTGCCAGGAGTTAATGCATCAGCAAGAACCTGATGTTATTATTATTAGTATTAGTTATTTATTGTCAGGGGTGGTGTAACTTTCTCCAGAGGCTAACAGTACAGTAATTCAGCAATTGTGAGTAATTAGTCTCTGCTGTGTACTGTTGAGAAAGTTTATAAATTCTCGTTCTTGAGAATCTTAGCAAGTCAGCGTAAAGTAATCGTTGCTTGATGTAGCAAGACAATCATTGTCTTTGCTCTTCAATATTATTGAATATTATTATCAAATTAAATAATATTTAACCATTTATATCAAAATTACCCTGATATAAAAACCCCGTGACACTTTGGGCAGGAGAGTTGAGTGAGATGGCTGGGTGGATTGGGGGCGGAAAGAGGTAGCGGTTGCAGCGTACCGGCTTTATCAGCTCTTGGGCGCTGGAAAGCAGAGACATTGGCCTTTTTTCTTGCCTTCACAGGTTGTGATACCGTGTCATTCTTTACCAACAAAGTTAAGATGACAGCCTGGAAAGCATGGGAGGTGTTTCCTGACATCACAGCCAGTTTTCATGCTCTGTCCACCAAACCTGCGTCTGTCTCCAGTGAACTCCACAAACTAGAACAGTTCATGGCAATGGTGTATGACAGGACAATGCACTTGAAGTCTGTGAACGATGTGCACAGGTTCTTATTCCCAAAGAGGGCAAGGACAATTGAACACATTCCCCCCACAGCTGATGCTCTTGAGAAACATACCAAAAGAGCATCATACCAGGCTGGACATGTTTAGGGCCAAGCTTAAGTTTCCCAACCAGAGCTCCCATCACCATCTGTCTGGGGTTGGCAGAAACTCAACAATACTTGGCACCCTGAGTGGACAAAGTTGCCTGTTATCCAGAACACTATCTCTGTCTATCTATCTATTGCCAGACGCCTCAATCCCGTTCGGGATGGCCACAAACAAATCACCTCCATGTCGCTCTGTCCCCCACCATTTCACTGCCCCGCTCCCAACTCACCCCCCCCCTCTCTCATATACCTCTCCACCCCATCCCTCTATCTCATCCTCAGCCTCCCTCTCCCTCTTCCCCCCTCCACCTCACATACACTCTCTTCGCCAGTCTTTCACCCTCCATCCTCTCCACATGCCCAAACCACCTCAGTGTATTCCTCCTAACGCTTCCTATCACATCCACATCCACACCACAACGCTCCTTTTTATCCTCATTTGTCAGCCTGTCTCTCCATGTGACTCCACAGGCTCCTCTTAAATAACTCATTTCCACTGCTCTCACTCTTGACTTGTGACCTTCCAGCAATGTCCAAGCTTCACTTCCATACGTTAGATTTGGTATCACAATACTGTCATGTAGTAACTTTTTCACTTCCATGCTCACTTCCCTGCTTCTTATCACTGCTTTCAAGGAACCAGCAACCTTTCTTCCCTGCTGTACCCTTTCAAGCACTTCATCCTCCAAACCTCCATCCTTACTCATCACACTACCCAAATACTTAAACATACTCATATTATCCAATTCCTCACCATCCAGTCTCGCTGTACATTCACTGACTTCACCTCTTTCAAAGACCATCACTTTACTCTTCCCTACATTCACCTTTAGATTCCGTTTCTTACATACTCTCCCAAACTCATCCACCAAGTCTTGCAGCTCTCCTTCATCTTCACTCAACAACACAGTATCATCTGCAAACAACAGTACAGGGAGTTTCCAAACACTACCCTCTCTCACCAGAGCCACTCCAACATCCACTACCCTACCTTGTTCCTCTTTTATTACCCTTTCCATGTACAGATTGAACAACCATGGAGACATGACGCATCCCTGTTTCAGCCCAACCTTCAGAGAGAAAAATTCACTCAGTTCACCATCCACGCGCACTCCAGCCTTCGCACCATCATACATACTCTTCACAGCATTCAACAACTTCCCATCTACTCCATATTTACTTAACACTTTCCACAATCCTTGTCTATCCACCCTGTCATATGCTTTCTCCAAATCCATGAAAGCTGCATATCTATCTTCACCAAACTACATGCACAGTACACACTACACTTCCTATTCAAAATTCACCAAAATGGCGTCGATTCACCCAGCCTCGGAGTCCCCAGGGGGGGGGGACCATAAATGCCCCCGCCATCTGCCCCTCTCCCGGTGACGACTCGAGGTGCCTGGAACCACTGTCTGACTCTCTTCTTCTTCATTTCTGCAACATTCGCGGCCTTTCATCTAACTTTTGCTCTGTTGAGCACCACCTCTCCTCCTCTAAACCTCACCTTCTTTTTCTAACGGAGACTCAGCTGTCTGAGGCAACTGACAGCAAACCCTTTTCTGTATCCTCCTACTTTCTCTATACTCATTTCAAAGCCAAAGGTGGCTGTTGTGTATACATACGCAACGACTTATCTTGCTCTCGTGTTCCTGAACTTAATTCTTCTGAATTCTCCACTCTCTGGCTTCGGCTTTCCTGTCATTCTCAGACTAAATATATCTGTGCTGTTTACTTATTCCCTAATTCTACTGACTATCAAAAATTCTTCGACTATCTTACTTCTACGATGGAACACATTCTGTCCATTTCTCCTCTGAAATCTCCATTCTTGGAGATTTCAATGTTCACCACCACCTTTGGCTCTCCTCTCCTTTCACGGATCCACCTGGTGAACAAGCCTACATCTTTTCTATCCTTAATGACCTAGAGCAGCTTGTACAGCACCCTACCCGTATCCCTGACCGCCTTGGAGAGAGCTCCAACATACTTGACCTCTTCCTCACAACTAATCCTTCTGCTTACTCTGTTAATCTTTTCTCTCCGTTGGGCTCCTCCGATCACAACCTTATTACCTTAACCTGTCCTATCGCTCCAGTACGGCCTGCGGACCCTCCAGGGAAACGTCGTCTCTGGCATTTTGGAGCCGCGGACTGGGAGGCCCTCAGGCAGTACTTCTTTGATTTTCCCTGGAATGATTATTGCTTCCATGGCCGTGAGCCATCTGAGTGTGCCTTGCGCATTACAGAGGTTATTCTCTCGGGCATGGAAGCATACATTCCATTCTCATATCCTTTGACTAACGCAAGAAAGCCTTGGTTTAATCACGCTTGTTCTAATGCTGTCCGCAACAAGGAGAAGGCCTACAAAAGGTACCGGAGCCAACCCACCCCTGAATCACATAATCTTTACGTTTCTGCCCGGAATCGTGCTAAGTCTGTTCTTCGCTCTACTAAAAATAATTTCATCCATACTAAATGCTCTCAACTCTCCAACTCGAATTCTTCCCGCTCCTTCTGGCACCTTGCCAAAAATCTTTCTAACAACTTTACCTCATCATCCTTCCCTCCTCTTTTCTACTCTGATGGTTCTGTAGCTATTTCTTCTACTGATAAAGCAGATCTCTTCGCACAGACTTTCTCCTCCAATTCCACCTTAGACGATTCCGGTGCTGTTCCTCCATCACTTCCCCCTCTGACTTCCTCATGGCTGACATTAAAATTTCTTCAGTTGATGTATTTTCTGCCATTACTGGCCTCAGTACTAACAAGGCATATGGGCCTGATGGGGTCCCTCCTGTTGTTCTCAAAAACTGTGCTTCTGTGCTTACACCCTGCCTAGGCAAACTATTTCGCCTTTGTCTGTCAACTTGTACCTTCCCTTCTTGCTGGAAGTTTGCTCTCATTCAGCCAGTCCCAAAGAAGGGTGACCACTCCCAACCCTCCAACTATCGTCCAATTGCTTTAACGTCCTGTATTTCAAAAGTTTTCGAGTCAATTCTTAATAGAAAAATTTTAAGGCATCTTTCCTATCACAACCTTCTTTGCGATCGTCAGTATGGGTTCCGTCAGGGACGCTCCACTGGCGATCTTCTCACCTACCTTTCAGACTCCTGGTCATCCTCCTCTCGGGACTTTGGCGAAAGCTTTGCCATTGCACTTGACATCTCAAAGGCTTTCGATCGAGTCTGGCATAAATCTTTAATTTCCAAACTGCCCTCCTACGGTTTCTATCCTTCTATCTGTGCCTTCATCGCTAGCTTCCTTTCTGGTCGTTCTATAGCTGCTGTCGTAGACGGCCATCGTTCTTCTCCTAGATCTATCAACAGTGGTGTTCCTCAGGGCTCTGTCTTATCACCAACTCTCTTCCTTTTATTCATCAATGATCTTCTAAGCTGTACATCTAACCCTATCCACTCATACGCTGATGACTCCACCCTTCACCTTTCCATTCGGTTCCCGCAACGCCCATCTCAACAGTTACTTCAAGAAACAAGGGATGAGGCTATGGCACACCTAATGTCTGACTTGGCTCATATCTTTGACTGGGGTAAAAATAATATGGTTGTCTTTAATGCATCTAAGACTCAGTTCTTACACCTATCAAACCGACAAAATCTTCCACAGGTATACCCACTAATGTTTAATAATATTCCGATTAATCCTGCATCATCCTTGAACATGCTTGGGGTTTCATTTACTCGGGACTTATCTTGGAAAGATCATATTACATCTCTTGTAAAATCTGCTTCCAAGAGATTGGGTGTGCTAAGCCGACTCCGCTCTTTCTTTACCCCTGCACAATTGTTGACTCTATACAGGGGTTTTATCCGCCCCTGTGTGGAGTACAACTCTCATGTGTGGGGAGGCTCCCCACATACAGCTCTTCTCAGTAGGGTGGAGTCAAAGGCTTTTCGTCTCATTAACTCTCCTCCTCTTACTGACTCCCTTCAACCTCTGTCTCTTCGCCGCACTGTTGCATCTTTATCTCTTTTCTATCGCTACTTTAATGGTCACTGCTCCTCTGAACTGTCTGCTTGCATTCCTCCACCTCTACGACGGGCGCGTAGCACCCATCTGGCGGCAAACTCTCATCCCTTTTCTGTCCAACTCTCTAATGCAAGAGTTAACCGTTACTCCCAGTCTTTCATTTATGCAACAGGTCAGCTCTGGAACTGTCTCCCTCTGTCTGTATTTCCTTCTGCCTATGATCTCCAGTCTTTCAAACGTAGTGTGTCCAGGCATCTCAAAATGATCGGATCTTGAATTTGGCTCTCTATTGTATTTTGTTTTTCTCTTGGGGGGAACTGTTACTGCAGGCTCATGGCCTTTGGTTCCTTCTTCCTCGCATAAAAAAAAAAAAAAAAAAAAAAAAACTTCTTCCTCTTCTCTAGGAACTTTTCCACTAAAGATCTAAGAATGAATATCTGATCTACACAACCTCTTCCCTTCCTAAAGCCTCCCTGTTCTTCTCCAACTAATTCCTCTGTTCTTTCTCTAACTCTGTCAATAAGTATCCTACCATACACTTTTCCTATTATACTAAGAAGACAGATGTCCCTATGATTACCACACACTTCTTTTTCCCCTTTTCCTTTGTACAAGGGAATAATTATACCTGACTTCCAATCCTCCGGGACTCTACCTTCCTCCCAGGCCAATCTGCACATTTTCCACATCCATTCTACTACTATCTCTCCCCCATACTCCAGCATTTCACCACACACTCCATCAATTCCTGGGGCTTTCCCCAATTTAACTTTCTTCATTGCTTCCACAACTTCTATCCTACTGATTTCTTCCTGTCTTCTCGCCTCCCTCCTTCTCCCAGCCATTCCCCAGCCACTTATGCTCGCATTACTTCCATCCTGTATGTTCAACAATTCCTTAAAGTGTTCTCTCCATCTGCTCACTTTTTCTCCCTTCTCCACTAGTAATCTACCATTTTTATCTTTCACTCCCCTGCTAACTTCACTTCCACCCTGTCTTACTCTTTTCACCTCTTTCCAGAAGATTTTCTTACAGTCCCTCCACTTTACACTCAAGTTCCTTCCAAATTCCTCATCCTCTCTCGTCTTATTCTCTCTTACAAATTTTTTCACCTCTCTCTTTCTTTCTGCATATAACTCTCTCTTCCGCCTCTCAACTTCTTCCACGCCCGTATTTCTCATCCATTCATTGTATGCTCAGAATTAATCACCTGCTCAGAATTAATCAGTTGCCACTGTAAAACTGCTTGCAAAGGGAACTGCAAGTACTAGAAGGCTAACTTGCCATGTACGTCATTATGTGACTGCGATGGACATTTTTTTAATATCTGAATTTGATCGAAAAGGCATGCAATAGATGTTTGCCGTTGTATCAGAGTTATAACAGAAACGGGCTTCAGCAAGTAGCCACCTTGAATTCCAAGATGGCCGACCTTCCACATCGAACAGTGATTCCATTGGATTGCCAGACCCTGAAAACATAGGGTTAGTCATTGGAATTGTTTCTATCTGTCATAGTATTGGAGTTATTGAAGAAAATAGGAGTTCAAAGGCGACCATCTTGTACTCCAAGATGGCCGACCTTTGCCGGGTCAGAAAAATCATTCCATTCAAGTGCCAGACCCTAAGAACCTGGGGTTAGCCATTGGGATTATGTTTCTGTATCATATTATTGGAGTTACTGACGAAAATATGGGTTCAAAGGCAGCCATTTTGAAATTCAAGATGGCAACCATCAGGGGCCCAAGATTCTGGAGGTCCATCTCAAAAAATGATTGTCTGGGTCCCTTCTACAACTGTGCAAAATTTGGTGTTTTCCTGAAAAAGTGAACGACTGTTTGCCTTATCCGCTGGACTAGTAAAACCACTAACTCAGAGACAAACGGCCACATAGGTTTATGGTTTGGCTCTAGATAGATATTGGGGCCAGGGTGGCTCAGTGGTAGAGTGTCGAACTCGGGACCAGGGGGTCGTTAGGTCGAACCACGCCTGGTAGCTGCCATGCTGGGAGGGGTAGTGCCCTCTTGTTACCTAGCAGGGCTATATGATCTAATAAGGTCTAGCTCGGGGGGGACATTTCCCCCTTTCTAGATTGATAGATAGACACCTATCATTGTTTCTTAACTTTGCATCATCCCTTAACTACCCGGAAGTCATCACTATCATCTAGCTTGGTCACATCCTTGGCCACCCTTGTTACTAACTTACCTACCATGCCTAACACTTCTGCTGCCACTTACTCTGCCATACCAGCCTCACTTTCTCACTCATATAACCAGTCCATTACATTAATGACCTCACTCTTTCTTCAAATTTCTCTACTAAGCCTACGTGCTAAAATGCAAATTAATTTTTTTTAAGGACTAGATACATTGAAAATGAGGGCTCACTGGGCAGTGTTTTTAAATTCATAGAGATTCTTGTCTAATGGCAGCTCTTGTTGCAGGTCCACAGCTGAAACTGACTCTGCAAAGCAGATGTAAGCAGTGTGGTCATCAGAGAGCCACCTGAGTAATATATACATGGTAAAGTGTTGACATTATATAGGCACATGTTGTGTTGTCTTAGTACAGTACTGTACATCCTACATGAGGTACCTCTTCCAAATATATGTAGCTTATACTGTCTGTTCGTAATGTCTTTCATTGTAAGAAGTATGAATCACTGGATGAGTGGTAGGAGTTGATCCAGGATCATTTAGCTGTTGTGATATCCTTTGCATTTACTGCTGTGCAACTGCTGCATGGATATTGGAGAAGAACTGGTAAAATAAGGAACCCAGTTGTATTTTAGACTGCATTAACAGCTTAAAACTCAGCAGTGAACTATTTATTTATAAATATGTTTACATAGTACTTGCAAGTGCAGAAGCAGTTATTGTTCAGTAATAATGACCTCTGTATCAGCAATTTCATTCAGTGGAGACTAGTTTATGGCAGGAATTAAAAGAGTTTGGGGGAATCTTATGACAGGGTGATAAAGGAAGAACCAGATGTAAAGATATATAGAGTCTGAGGTGGGTGACAAAATAAGGTAGGTGGCAAAAGAAGAACCAGATGTAAATTTAGAGTATGAGGTGGATGACAAAATAATGGAGGTGGTAAAGGAAGAACCAGGTCTAAAGTTACAGTGTGAAATGGGTGACAGAATAGTGGAAGTGGTAAAGGAAGAACCAGATGTAAAGTTAGAGTGTGAGGTGGATGACAAAATAATGGAAGTTGTAAAGGAGCAAACAAATGTACAGTTAGAGTGTGAGGTGGGTGACAAAATAATGGAAGTTGTAAAGGAGGAAACAAATGTACAGTTAGTGTGTGAGGTGGGTGACAAAATAATGGAAGTTGTAAAGGAGGAAACAAATGTACAGTTAGAGTGTGAGGTGGATGACAAAATAATGGAAGTTGTAAAGGAGGAAACAAATGTACAGTTAGAGTGTGAGGTGGATGACAAAATAATGGAAGTTGTAAAGGAGGAAACAAATGTACAGTTAGAGTGTGAGGTGGGTGACAAAATGTTCCTCAGTGACAATGAGACTGTCCTGGACGCAGTGTCCTCAGCTGAAGTTAAGCAGTTCAGATGTTTAGAGTGTGGTAAAACATTTCTTTTTAAGAGAAATCTTATCCAACATGCAGTTGTTCATTCAGGAGTGAAGAATTTTAAGTGTGATGAATGTGGTAAACGATTTACCCAGAAGGCAAGTCTCACCAGACGCCTATTAATTCATTCAGGAGTAAAGAATTTTAAGTGTGATGAATGTGGTAAACGATTTACCCAGAAGGCAAGTCTCACCAATCACCTATTATTTCATTCAGGAGTGAAGAATTTCAAGTGTGATGAATGTGGTAAACTATTTGCACATAAGGCAAGTCTCACCAAACACCTATTATTTCATTCAGGAGTGAAGAATTTCAAGTGTGATGAATGTGGTAAACTATTTGCACACAAGTATGGTCTCACTCAACACCTGTTAACTCATTCAGGAGTGAAGAATTTCAAGTGTGATGAATGTGGCAGACAATTTGCACAGAAGGCTTGTCTCGCTCAGCACCTATTAATTCATTCAGGAGTGAAGAATTACAGGTGTGATGAATGTGGTAAACAATTTGCACAGAAGGCTGGTCTCACTCAGCACCTATTAATTCATTCAGGAGTGAAGAATTTCAAGTGTGATGAATGTGGTAAACTATTTGCACAGAAGCGTAGTCTCGCTCAACACCTGTTAATTCATTAACCCACCCCATCCTGACGTTTTTGGACTTTTTTTTTTTGGCCCAAACATCTGCTTTTGGTGAGAAACATCAAAAATTCATTGAGAAATTGCTTACCTGAGGTTTAAAATACGCGATTTAGGTATGAGTACTTCCTTACCTGACTGGGTTTTCTAACAGGCTGGCACCAAAGAAAACGAGTTCTATGGGAGGGGAACTATTTTATCCACTCATAAACTGTATTTATTTATTTACAGGACCCTCGCGTCCAGCACGGTAATATTGTGATTGCTGGGTCACGTGTTGGACCAAAAACGTGTTGGACTAACAATAGAGCTTATGGGGAAAAATGAATTATGTCAGCAACCCTCGGAAAAGTCACCCTAAATACCTACCATATACCTATACATATATTGGTACTATTGTAATTATAATAAATGGTACTGTACTATGATTGATAACTAACCTTTTAGGATGGTGTTGGTGGGCTTGCTGGGAATGGAAGGTGGTATCCAAGGCTGTAGTTAGTCCTACTGGGTCCCCGGAGGATGGCTGCTGGCGTCACTAGCGGGTAATGGCTGTTGCTCCTCCTCAACCTCCCTCATAAATCCTTCGAAATCAAACCTCCCTCATAAATCCTTCAAAATCACACTCAGAATTACTATCTTCGTCCACAGCCATGGAAGGTCCTGCTTCTGCCTGTCCTAGCCCTGTAATCCTTGGCAAAGTGCATGCTTCTCACACTGTTGCCAGAGCCCCGTCTCTTGACTGTGGAAAGTGATTGCTGTCGCTGACTCGGTAGAGAATAAGGAGAAGCAACTTTGTTTATAAACTGGTACGCACGCCGATGAGAAGGGTTTCAAAACGATTGATATTTATTCTAAAATATTAATATGTATTCAGTATCAGGCTAAATGTTCAATGCTGTAGTACGATACATTCTCTGTCGAGTCGCCTGGGTTTTGGTCACACTGTTTTCCCCGTCGTATGTTCGGCAGGAATCCATCCAGATGAATTCCAAATGCCCGTGGTATCGTTGGCAAATTTACCACGTTACCGTTCCGATTTACCATCGTATCCTCGGCAAGCCTGGTATGAAGTGCCGTGTGATAGCCTTTGGCTGCCAGGATCTTGTCTTAAGTTTTTTATTATGATCACGTTGGCTTCATTCATGTCGTAGGCCTTGGCAATGTCAACTTTCTTCTCACCTTTCTTCTTCATCTCGATGCTTTCTAGCTTGGTGGCCTGAGGGAGGTGCTGACGCTTCTTGGGGTTCTCAGAAGGTTTCCTAGGCATCGTGAGCAGGGTAAAATGCAGTAACAAGGGCAGAAAATGCAGCAAGAAAAAAAAGCACCTTCCAATGCAAATATGCGACTGAGTGGCTCTGTGGCGGAAGAAATGTAAACAAAACATCACGTGACACCAGAAGCATTTTTAATTGGGCGGCATCACGATCACGTCACGATAGCGGGCGGGGAAGGCTACTTGATCAGAAGTTTTTCACTGGCTATCATCATCATGGGAATGTCCAGTATGACCGTGTTGGACCGGGGGTGATCGTGCTAGACTGAACTCTGCGGATTTCGCCCACTTCTCGGAGCTCTGTGTGTGTTATGCTAACACACTCGTGTTGTAGTAATTAAATCGTATTAAATAATAATAATTAATTGCTCTCCGTGCTGGACCTGAATCGTGCTGGACTAACGTATGTTGGACGCGAGGGTACTGTACTTGGTACGAATTTATATGTAGTACGAGAGTATATTGGTTTTCAAACATTAATATAGGCATTATAAGCATTGTTTCACTAACTAACTCATCACCATTCATGACCTTTTTTTTCCCACATTACCTGATCATCATTTCTGACTGTTTCTTCCTCTAATGCTATGTAAACTTTGTCCTCCACATTGTCATCGATTGGGGAATCACTCTGGCCCTGAATATCTGTATTGGCCAGGCCACTGGTAACAGGTGAATTGCCGAGACAATGGCGTGCAGGGGGGGGGGGGATTATGCGGTGTAAGGCATTGTTCCTGCTTGGCATCTCGTAGAGGAATAGAGGAAGGTGTCCCGTGTATACATGCCAAAAATCACTCGTGAAATCACTCGCGAAAATTGAAAATTGTGCAAATTAGGGACCTTGCAATGTTGCCGCGTTAATTCACGTCACCGGGACAGCGCGGGTTAAGGAGTGAAGAATTTCAAGTGTGATGAATGTGGTAAACAGTTTGGTCTGAGAAGCAATCTCACCAGACACCTATTAAATCATTGTGTAGGGAAGAGTTTCTAGTGTGCTGAATGTGGTAAATGGTTGACTCAGTTGATGTCATCCACACTTTTTAATTTATTAACCCCTAGGGTACGCAATTCTCCAGCCTCGACTGTCCCCCAGGACGCAAAAATAGGCCAATTTTTCAACTTCCTCAAAGATTAAAAGTTTTATGCTCGATTTATAGAGCTTGAATTTACACACCTGAAAACGCAACCCCCACCCTCCTAGACCCAATAGTTACCGAGCAATGGTCCGTCAAAGTTTATAATAGTTACCCGTCGCAGCCCCAGTGAGAAAGAAAATACGCCGCTCACACCTGTTTTCTTCGCAACAATACTTACAAAAATCACCAAAATCAATTTTTTTTTGTGTGTGTGTATAGATGTTATAAATCACTGTAATGTCTGTCTGTTTATCTATTGCCAGACGCCATAATCCCGTACGGGATTTGACTCTGAGTTATTTGACTCTGAGTTATTTGTTTTACAGGGAGAGGCACTAACTCTCCACCAACCCACTTGACATGTAGGGAGCACGTATGGTTTGGTTATATGGTTACCACCCAGCGTTGTAAATGGTTTCTTGGCTTACAGGAAATCATTTGGCTTGTCACTCAATTTAAAGCCACCTGTAACAGAATGAAAAGCATTAAGTAGTGACAGGAAAGATGGGAGAAATAGGAAGAGAGGAGGCCAGGTGCTTAGAAAAAAATAAAATAGTAACAAACCCTCCAAATAAATATGATAAATAAAAATTATCCTTCCCTCCTCTCCTCTCCTCGTACCTCCAACCCCCTCCCTCCCCTTCCCTTCCCTTCCTTTCCCTTCCCTTCTCCTCGCCTAACCTCCCATCCCCTTTTCTCTTCTCCCTTCCCTCCCCGCCGAGCTGTCAAATCTAGCAAGGGAAATAGGTCATGAACCCCCCCAATAAAAATATGATAAATAGTAAAAATTATCCTCCCCTTCTCTCCCCTCTTCAAACCTCCAGTCCCCTCCCTCCCCTTCTCTTCCCTCCTCTCCTCTCTCCTCTCCTTCCCTCCCCTCCTCTCGCCTAACCTCCCCTACCCCCTCCCCCCTCCGAGCTGTCAAATCTAGTTTTCGTTTTGTTTTGTTTTGAAGGCTCCAACATGCTTCCATGCATCGGCATAAAATAAAATGTCTTTTTCAAGTGGGTTTCGACTAAAGACAGCTAAAGTAATTGTGGTGTCGAAATCTGTATGCAGACACCAATAAATTACAGGTAATGATTAAAAAACATGTGCCATAAAGCGTAAAAAAATACGCAAAATATTCAAGGCCGGGGAGGTGCTAGGGGGTGCGGGTAGGGGGTGGGGGGGTAGGGGGAGCTGTTAAGGCCAGGAGAGGGTGGATGGGGATCGAGGGATGGGAGGAGACCCCCACAAGACACAAAGGAAGGGCCAAAGTGGAGTACAGGGACATGGAGGGAGGGTAGGGGGGAAATACCCTCCCCCAGTTGACTGGGGAGGGGGATGTGGGGGGGGATTCACATGGGAGGGGGGGATGCATGAGGAGGGAGTGGGAGGGGTTGTTGTGGTGGTAAGAACGGTGGGAGGTAGGATAGTAACAAGGTAGTGGAATAGAAGGACGTGGCGAGAGGGAGGTGGGGGGTACACCCCCCACCGCATGGTCACGGGCCTGGGTTCCCCTCCGGTGTGTCCAACACCTAGTTCTGATTGGTTAGAAGCCATCTACATCACAGTTGGGGTGGAGCCAGCTGCCGCCAGTTTTTTGTGGATGTTGTACGATCGGTGTTGCTCTTCCTCTTAAGAAATTGCGCAAAAAGCCCGATCAATGAGATTAGCACTTAAGGGGTTAATGAGTGAAGAAATTCAAGTGTGATGAATAGGGTAAATAGTTTAAAGTTCTCTCCAGTATCAGTTCAGGAGTGAAAAATTTGAAATGTGATGACTAGAAAACTGTGTTGAAAAAATTCTTATTCACTTGGGACCTGACAGTTCATTCAGGCGTGAGAACAATTATATAGTTATGATAAATGTGGCAAAGCTTGTAGAAGAAATCAGGCTTTAACCAGGCATGGTGCCATTCACTAACAAGTGAGGCAGAAGACATGTTTTATCTCTTAGGCTGCATTGGCAAATGAATGGAAAATTTTTAAAAAGCTGGTTGTAGAAAAAAAAAAAAACTACTTGTGAGTGCTTTGGTCTGTAGTGCCCCTTTAGCTACTGTTGATACTTGTGGCAGGCCACCCCTCTTGCAGCATGTCATAGATCCTACTGAGCCAAGACACCATTAACCATGGTTGATAATCAGTGGCAGGTGGGGGCATTCACCACACACTCACTTGATGTACTGCTGCTCTCAGGTGTCTGCCCTTTCCTGTCCTCCATCCATCTTTTCTTCCATCCACTTCTGTCTTTCTTTCCTTCAGTCTTTCCTCGTCCTTCTGCCTGTAGGTGACTTTACGCTCTCTCTTGTGTCTTTCCTTCATTCTATCCTCTTCCTTCTGCCAGTGGATGACTACACTGAGTGACAAGCCAGATGGTTTCCTGTACATCAGGAAACCATTTACTGTGCTGGGTGGTAACTATAGCACCTGGTGGTTTAGTGCGTAACTACGACGCTCCAGTTGGATTGAGCCAGTGTAGGTTTATATCCAAGGAGTGGTTGGGGTTTATTAACCACATGATGCCACCCACGGATGAGTGAGGCTGGTCACTCTCATCATAAATATCAGGACCAAGTTGCCTAGCCCTGGGCTTCTACATTCCTCATGGGGCAGCATAGGATTGGATGATGGATGGATGCATGATGCCACCAATAGGTTTTCAGAGTGTGATCTACTATGACATAAGATGTGCTGTGCCCATATTATGATGGGACAGTCATTCACAATGGCATGACATCACAAGTAAGGATTCACACTGATTTGAAAGACAGTGCCCATGTTAAGACAGGACAGTCCTTCACAACGGCTTGGTGTTAACTAATCATGCCCAGTCAAGAGGTTACTTGCAGGGGTAGATTAATCGCTAGGCTGAGTACCTCACACCCAAGGCCCTCACCATTGAAAAAAAAAAAATCAAATTAATTGATAAATGATAAAATTACAGTGACTGGCATCACACAAGACCTCATGATGGGGGCCCCTTCCCTAGGTAGAAGCCCCAATATCTGGTTTAGCCTACAGGCCCCCCAAAAAATTTAATTTGTCCCTGATTACTTGGGCCTCATCTAAGGAGAGGATTATTGACAAGCAGGATACCAGAGTGGGGATGTCAGGGTCCGTGAGTGGGCAGCAGGCTGGGATGTAAGCAATAGCTGGTCAAACCAACATCCAGTGTATACTCCCTTCATGCTTTTCATATTATTTATGTATTTCATCCATAATAATATTGTTATATTATGTGATGATTCAGTATAAAAATGAACATTACAATTTGTGTCATGAACATTAACAAATTAGCACATTTGACTGTAATTAAGGCCTCTTCTGTTTGTACTCATTGGCAGATCATGGGGCAGATCCTGATGTGGTTCAGATTTGAATCCAGATTTTGCTCCTCTAGTTTGTGATAAACAAACAATAGCTGGTTGTAAGGCTGATTTTACCTGTGATGGTTTTCCATAGCTCTGCATGGCCCTGCTTGCCATAGATGATGATGATGATTTAAACTGCATGATTAATATTTTTGCTGTGTACAATTTTATGGCAGATATGAGATAAATGCCATGTATAGTATGTTTGTGTGGAAGCTTGGAGGGGCAATCATCAAGGAGACACAAAATCACCTTATTATGCCCCCCTCCCCCTTCTCTCTGTTATGTTGATTTTTTTTTTTTTTTTTCCTGAGTGTATTTTTAAGTTTCAACAGACACCATCTTAGAATACCATTTTTTCACAAATTTTCCCTCATCACTGCTCACCTGTCCAAACCCAGCCCCGTGATTGTAACATAACCTCAGTAATTCTAGCCAGCCCATACCCTACCTAACCTA
>NW_027644719.1:0-4995 GCF_032717465.1 Coenobita brevimanus | reverse complement strand
AAAAAACTTTTTCATTTGTTGCTGTAATATTCTGAAACCTACCTATCTATTGCCAGATGGCATAATCCTGTAAGGAGTGGCCACAAACAAACTGCCTCCATGTCACCCTGTCCCCTGCCATTTCACTGCCCTGCTCCAAGCTCACGCATCACTCTCTCATATACCACTCCACTCATTCCCTCCATCTCATCCTTGGCCTCGCTCTCCGTCTCCCCCCCTCCACCTTGCTCACATACATTCAGCTCGTTAGTCTCTTGCTCTCCATTCTCTCCACATGGCCAAACTACCTCTGTGTGTTTCTCCTAACACTTTCTATCACATCCACAGCCACACCACAATGCTCCTTCACTTCCTAATGTGTCAGCCCGTCTCTCCATGTAACTCACATGCACTTCTCAAAAAACTCATTTCCACTTCTCTTAATCTTGACTTGCACTGTTGCTGTGCAGAAATCTTCAAAAGCACTAAGCACAACTTTAAAACACAGTGAACTATCGGTGAACAGTTCGAATTTTCACATTCATTTGGACTTCGAAAATGCGGTAGATATGGAAGAAAATCTGATATTTATTGGTGCTAAATTATTATGAAAAGCACCAGATCTAGCACCAAAAGCGCCAAATTGGCAACATCATTGACTTGTGTCCCTCCAGCTAGGTCCAAGCTTCACATCCACACATTAGAGTTGGTATCACAATACTGTCACGCAGTGTCCCTTTTTACTTTCATGCTCACTTCCCTGATTCTTATCACTGCTTTCAACGAATGAGCAACCTTTCTTCCTTGTTGTACTTTTCAAGCACTTCACCCTCCAAACTTCCATCCTTGCTCATCATACTACCCAAGCACTTAAATGCACACACAGTTTCCATTTCTTCATCTTCCAGCCTCACTGTACATGCTGCGACTTCATTTCTCTCAAACACCATAACTTTATTCTTCCCTACAATCACCTTTACTGTAGATTCCGGTTCTTACAGAATTTCCCAAACTCATTCACCAAGCCTTGTAGTTCCCCTTCATCTTCACATAACGATACAGTATCACTGCAAACAACAATACTAGGAGTTTCCAAACATTGCCCTCTTTCATTAGGGCCGCTCCAACATCCACTGGCCTACCTTGTATCTCTTTTATAACCCCATCCATATACAGACTGGACATGCATGGAGGCATGGCACATCCCTGTTTTAATCCCACATTCAAATAGAAAAATTCAGTCAGTTCACTATCCACACAACCTACCGCCTGAGCATCCTCATACACACTCTTCAAGGCATTTGGCAGCTCGCCATTTACTCCAGATATTCTTAATATTTTACACATTCATTATCTATCCACCCTGTCATATGCTTTCTCCAAATCCATGAAGGCCACGTACATCTTCATTCTTTTCTTCAGAAACTTTTTCACTAAAGAACTAAGAATGAATATCTCATCTGCACAACCTTTTCCCTTCCTAAAATGTCCCTGTTCTTCTCCAACTAATTCCTAAGAGGACAAATGTACTAAGAAGACAAATGCGCCTATGATTACCACACACTTCTTTTTCCCCTTTTCATTTGTACAGAGGAATGATTATACCTGACTCCCAATCCTTCGGGACTCTACCTTCCTCCCAGGCCAATCTGCACGTCTTCCACATCCATTCTACTACTATCTCTCCTGCATGCTTCAGCATTTCACCACACACTCCATCAATTCCTGGGGCTTTCCCCGTTTTGACTTTCTTCATTGCACCCTCTACGTCCATCATATTGATTGCTTCCTCTCTTCTCACCTCCCTCCTTCCCTCAGGCATTCCCCATTCACCTGCACTCACATTACTTTCATTCTCTGTGTTCAGCAGCTCCTACCATATTCTTTCCACCTGCACACTTTTCTCCCTTCTTCACTAGCAATCTACCATTTTTATCTTTCACTCCCAGATTAACATCCCTACCACTTTGTCTAAATCTCTACCTTTTCCAGAACATGTTCTTACAGTCCCTCCACTTTACACCCAAATTCCTTCCAAATTCCTCGTCCACTCTCTTCATACTCTCTCCTACTAATCTTTTCACCTCTCTCTTCCTATCCACATTTAATTCTCTCTTCCGTCTCTCAAATTCCTCCATGCCCGTGTTTCTCATCAACTCACTATAAGTATTCTTCTTTAGTGCCACAGCTTGCCTCACCCCTTCATTCCATCATGCTGTTCTTTGCACCCCCTTTCATCTTTTCTTCACCCCAAACACCACCTCACATGCTGCATAGATTTCTTTTGTGAATATCTTGCACACTTCTTCCAGCTGCCCCATCCGCTCCAAATCATATTTATCCAATTGCTCCTCCATTTCTCTTGTATTCTGCCTTTTTCCATCCTCTTGCAACCTTTTTACCCTCCTTGTATGGACTACTTCTTCTTGTCCTTCCTTCCATCTATTACCCCACTGTACTTGAACCTTGACTTTTACCACCACCAAGTGGTGGTCAGAAATTCCACTCCCCTTCACCCCTGTATGCTCTTGTATACAGAGGTGAGGGACATATTGTTGTGTTACCTTTATCCCAAATACTCATTCCTCTAACCTTCTTCCTGTGTCATTGTTCATCCTCCCACCTTTCCACAAATACTATGCATGACTGTCACATTATTCATATATCTGCTCACATACCTCGATGGCAGCTGCTGAATTATTTGGTCAGAGGCGGCAAAGGACTCCGGGTGGTGGAAGTGGTGAGTAAGATGCAGTCCTATGCAGATATGGCGAGGATGGTTTGCTAGTACTGCCAATAGTGGCTGCAGGCAGACTGGGTCACCACTGATGCGTATTATCACTTCCACTGCCTTCAAGTATGGTAGTAGTGCTTCATAAGGTCTTAACTGATCATTTCCAATTTGTAGAGGCTTACCAGTAGGAAAGTAACGGGCAATTGAAGCAAGAATAGCAGGGGACATCCTTGTTGATGTGGTAAAGACTGACGGACTGCCAGAGGTTGTGGTGGTGGCTTTAACTGTGGTTGTGACTGAAGGTGTGGTGGTGACAGCAACCGTGAGGGAAGCACTGGTGATGCTTGGGTCTGATCCCTGTGTGGGATTAGGCCTGGTATCTCTTGGTATTTGGGTTGTGGCTGTTGGTGAATGAGGACCGGCAATGTTGCCAGCAGACTTACTGTCTGCTAAGATATCCAGCCACTGTTCTCTGCTGGTAACTCTGGCCTGGTGGAGGAGGTCTACCACTTCCTGTGCTGCGGTATTAAGCCTGTCACCCAGCTTTTCATGGTAAAGGTGCAATTGACCAGCAACAAATTGTAGCATGTTTTGGAACTTTGGCTGTACATTTGTTAGTATCCTTCTGATACTATCTTGCTCATCTACAAGTTTTCGCATTACATATCTGGATGCATAATACTCCTGGAACCCTTTGTGTGGCATGGAGTAGTGTATTTCATCCAGGCATCCCACACTTGAGTAAATCAGTCTCATGCAGAAAAAGGCACCCAGCACCTCATACTTGGAGAGTTCAAGTTCATCGCATTTCTTCCCCAGATCATCAATGACTTCTTTTGGTAGATTCAGCTGGTCACGGGAGAGTCCATCGAATGCCTTCTCGTACAGCAACTGTAGCCACTCTTCTAGTCTTTCCCTTCTCTCAAATTTGTCCATTCTGATCTTCTGAGCCAATCGCTCCTCCAGCTTTTCCTGACAGAGTTTGTGAGTGTGGTAATAAAGTTCTGACTGTGTGATTTCCTTGCCTGAAATATCTTGGTGGAAGAAACACAGCCATGAACGTATGACCAAATAGATTGGTAATCTATAGTGGTCACTCTTTAACTCAGTCTTTATGTTCCTTATTATTGTGTCAATGGGCTGTTGAGGCTGTTTACCTGTTGCTTTCTGTATTTCATCAAGATATTTGGCCACAAAGCCTGTTCTATGTGTTACTGGAATCCCTAATATCTCTGTCTCAATGATATTAAAGCCTTTGACAGTTTCCAAAAGGTCTGGCAGTGCCTCAGGCCTAGTGGTAAATACCAAAGTGGCTTCCTTAACACTTCTTACTTGAGCCAAAAGGTCAGAAATGAGCTGAAAAGACTGATCATTCCGTTCATCAAACCCATCCACAATGATGAGGATGCAACATTGCTTGGCCAGATATGGGAGGAGATTTTTGTTGTGAAGGGAAGCCAACAATAACTGAAAGTCCCTGTTCTTTGCAGATCCAGGTAGTAAGAGGGCCTCCAGTAGCCCTGAAAAAGAAGTAAAGTTTGTGTCTCGACAGTTTACCCGAAGGAGTAGCTCATAACGATCCAAGCCTCTGAGGCTACCCTTGCCTCCATCAAGCCACTCTGCTGTAGCCAGTGTCACTAGTGTTGTCTTGCCACTGCCTGCCAGTCCATTCACTACTATTACCTCGGGCTGATATGGCTTAAACTTGGCCAGAGTCAGTAGTTGCTCGTAATCCATTTCGTCTTGCTGTCCCTCCTGCTTCACTCTGATCTTAGTGAACACTTCTGTAACAGGAACACGAACATTTACCTTGGTGAGGAAGGACAAGGGGTGCATATGACTTGCATGTTCAACCATTTTCTTCATGTTAGCAATGGCATTAGTCATAAGATTCTCCTGCAGGGCAAGTATTATGGTCAAGTCCTGTAATGTAACTGGTTGATCTTTAATATCACTGCAGTCATCATTTATCCTGTCCATCTCACTTTGTAGCTCCTTTTTGTTTAGTTGACCAAATTTATCGTTTGCCTCCTCGAGTATTCTTTCCAAAGTTTCTTTGATATTTTCCATCAACTTCTGG
The DNA here is from genome assembly GCF_032717465.1 of Coenobita brevimanus. Taxonomy (NCBI): domain Eukaryota; kingdom Metazoa; phylum Arthropoda; class Malacostraca; order Decapoda; family Coenobitidae; genus Coenobita; species Coenobita brevimanus. The sequence continues at coordinate 202 of NW_027644719.1, read as the reverse complement.
AAATCTGATTTGGTCATCGCCAAATCCTCATGTGCAAAATAATTTCGATATTTCTTCAATTCATACAAGCAGTTTTTCAGCTCTGGTCCGTCAGTATGCCATGCTGCCTTTTCTTCTTCTGTGGTGTCTTTTCCAGAAGCTAATCTTATGCATTTAAACAATATACTGATGTCCAGTTCATCACCAGCAGGGTTTGCTTTGA
>NW_027644718.1:15285-46254 GCF_032717465.1 Coenobita brevimanus | reverse complement strand
CACTTCACCTAATTTTGATACTTCACTATATAAACTAAATTATTTAAATAATTATTACCAAATATATCAGTATAGTTCAAAGTCCCTCAGTGCTTCTTTAGAACATGGCGTATTTGACTCCATATCCACACAGCTGACTAACCTTAACCTCACCCTTACCACTGAAATTAGCATCCTGTTTTGGTTGATTTTAATGTCCACAATATAGACTGGCTATCGCATTCTGCCAGAACTGACAATACTGGTCTAGAATGCAAGCTGTTTGAAGAATCATTTACTCTCACGTATACTCCTCCCCTAAACCTCACCTTCTCCTAACTGAGACTCAGCTGTCTGAGGCAACCGACAGCAAACCCTATTCTGTATACCATTTCAAAGCCAAAGGTGGCTGTTGTGAATATATACACAATGACTTATCTTGCTCTCGTGTTCCTGAACTCGATTCTTCTGAATTCTCTACACTCTGGCTTCGGTTTTCCTTTCACTCTCTGACTAAATATATCTGTGCTGTTTACTTATCCCCTAATTCTACTGACTATCAAAAATTCTTCGACTATCTTACTTCTACGATGGAACACATTCTATCCATTTCTCCTTTCTCTGAAATCTCCATTCTAGGATATTTCAATGTTCACCACCATCTTTGGCTCTCCTCTTCTTTCAGTGATCCACCTGGTGAACAAGCCTACACCTTTTCTATCATCAATGACCTAAAGCAGCTTGTACAGCACCCTACACGTATCCCTGACTGCCTTGGAGAGAGCTCCAACATACTTGACCTCTTCCTTATAACTAATCCTTCTGCTTACACTGTTAATCTTTTCTCTCCGTTGGGCTCCTCTGATCACAACCTTATCACCTTAACCTGTCCTATCGCTCCGGTATGGCCTGTGGACTCTCCAAAGAAACGTCTGTGACACTTTGGAGCTGCGGACTGAAAGGCCCTCAGGCAGTACTTCTTTGATTTTCCCTGGAATGATTATTGCTTCCATTGCTGGGAGCCATCTGAGTGTGCATTGCGCATTATGGAGGTTATTCTCTCGGGCATGGAAGCATACATTCATTTCTCATATCCTTTGACTAATGCAAGAAAGCCTTGGTTTAATCATGCTTGTTCTAATGCTGTCTGCAACAAGAAGACCTATAAAAGGTACTGGAGGCAACCCACCCCTGAATCACATTTTTATACGTTTCTGCCCGGAATCATGCTACGTCTGTTCTTCGCTCTGCTAACAATAATTTCATCCATACTAAATGCTCTCAACTCTCCAACCTGAATTCTTGCCACTCCTTCTGGCACCTTGCCAAAAACCTTACTAACAACTTTACCTCATCATCCTTCCCTCCTCTTTTCTACTCTGATGGCTCTGTAGCTATTCCTTCTACTGATAAAGCAGATCTCTTCACTCAGACTTTCTCCTCCAATTCCACCTTAGACGATTCCGGTGCTGTTCCTCCATCACTTCCCCCCTCTGACTTCCTCATTAAAATTTCTTCAGCTGATGGATTTTCTGCCATCACAGGCCTCAGTACTAACAAGGTATGTGGGCCTGATGGAGTCCCTCCTGTTGTTCTCAAGAACTGTGCTTCTGTGCTTACACCCTGCCCAGGCAAACTCATTCGTTTGTGTCTATCAACTTGTACCCTTCCTTTTTGCTGGAAGTTTGCTCTTATTCAGCCAGTCCCAAAGAAGGGTGACCATTCCCAACCCTGTAACTATCCTCCAATTGCTTTAACATCCTGTATCTCAAGAGTTTTCGAGTCAGTTCTTAATAGAACAATTTTAAAGCATCTTTCCTATCACAACCTTCTTTTTAATCGTCAGTATGGGTTCCATCAGGGACGCTTCAATGGCGATCTTCTCACCTACCTTTCAGACTCCTGGTCATCCTCCTTTCGGGACTTTGGCGAAAGCTTTGCCATTGCACTGGACATCTCAAAGGCTTTCGATCAAGTCTGGCATAAATCTTTAATTTCCAAACTGCCTTCCTACGGTTTCTATCCTTCTATCTGTGCCTTCATCGCTAGCTTCCTTTCTGGTCGTTCTATAGCCGCTGTTGTAGACGGCCATCGTTCTTCTCCTAGATCTATCAACAGTGATGTTCCTCAGGGCTCTGTCCTATCACCAACTCTCTTCCTTTTATTCATCAATGATCTTCTAAGCTGTACATCTAACCCTATCCACTCATACGCTGATGACTCCACCCTTCACCTTTCCATTCGGTTCCTGCAACGCCCATCTCAACAGTTACTTCAACAAACAAGGGATGAGGCTATGGCACACCTAATGTCTGACTTGGCTCGTATCTCTGACTGGGGTAAAAATAATATGGTTGTTTTTAATGCATCTAAGACTCAGTTCTTACACCTATCAACCCGACAAAATCTTCCACAGGTATACCCACTAATGTTTAATAATATTCAGCTTAATCCTGCATCATCCTTGAGCATGCTTGGGGTTTCATTTACTCGGGACTTATCTTGGAAAGATCATATTACATCTCTTGTAAAATCTGCTTCCAAGAGATTGGGTGTGCTAGGCCGACTCCGCACTTTCTTTACCCCTGCACAATTGTTGACTCTATACAGGGGTTTTATCCGCCCCTGTGTGGAGTACAACTCTCATGTTTGGGGAGGCTCCCCACATACAGCTCTTCTCAATAGGGTGGAGTCAAAGGCTTTTCGTCTCATTAACTCTCCTCCTCTTACTGACTCCCTTCAACCTCTGTCTCTTCGCCGCACTGTTGCATCTTTATCTCTTTTCTATCGCTACTTTAATGGTCACTGCTCCTCTGAACTGTCTGCTTGCATTCCTCCACCTCTACGACGGGCACGTAGCACCCGTCTGGCAGCAAACTCTCATCCCTTTTCTGTCCAACTCTCTAATGCAAGAGTTAACCGTTATTCCCAGTCTTTCATTTATGCAACAGGTCAGCTCTGGAACTGTCTCCCTCTGTCTGTATTTCCTGCTGCCTATGATCTCCAGTCTTTCAAACGCAGTGTGTCCAGGCATCTCAAAATGATCGGATCTTGAATTTGGCTCTCTATTGTATTTTGTTTTTCTCTTGGAGGGAACTGTTACTGCGGGCTCATGGCCTTTGATTCCTTCTTCCTCGCATGAAAAAAAAAAAAAATCGGTAGAAGGGCATCTTGTTTATTTGGCACGGCAGTTTCGGAGACAACTTTGCTCTCTCACGAGGCAATCTATAAGTTACAAGAAACATCATGTGGCATGAGTTTCAAGCAATTTAAAGAGGTCATTATAAAACAGTAAACATAAAACTACAGAAAAATATCAGTAATGGAATGAGCTGGTCAGTCTTCACAAGAAACTAACTAATAAAATCAGTACAAATAAAGATGTAAAACCAATAAAGACAAGAAAATGGAGAAGGTAAAAAAAAAAAAAAAAAAAAAAGCCAAGTACAGACAAAACATTATAGTAAGGTACATATATTAAAAACACAAGAGCTCAAGGGAAGTCTTATTACTGGCTAGTGGCGGTTTCCTCTGCATCATCAACAAAGACACTGCGAGAGTTCTGGCTCACTAGCACAAGCAGTGAGGACTGAAAAGGAGTCCTTACTGCTCAACAGTGCCTGTGCCCTGGTGTTTGATTCTGAGGACACCGTCAAAGATTCCTTTTTGGATGCTATCATTCGTTCAGTACAACCTGATGACCAACTGATCCTGCTTGGAAATTTTAATGCCAGAATAGGAAAAGATAATCATCTCTGACAAGACATTATAGGCTGCCATGGTGTTAGTAATATGAACAAAAATGGTCTTAGATTGCTTTTCTTATGCTCAGAGCAGTCTGGTAATCACCAACACCATTTTTCAACTAAGAATCATCACAAGACCTCACGGATGCACCGACGATCTAGACATTGGCACTTAACTGTGTCATTGCAAGGCAGAGAGATTGAAGAGAAACTCGAGCTATGAGAGATGCTGAGTGCTCAAAAGACCATAACCTTATAGTCATCAAACTGCAGTTAGTCATACGCCCACAAATACGTCGTAGACCATCCATCAAGACTCTAAACTTTAGTAGCCTAAAGGATGTGCCTGTAACACCTTCCGCAGCACTATTACAGACAAGCTCTCTCAGTGCCCACAACTTGTTCCAAACAACAATGCAACAAACCTAGTAGCAGTGTGGCTAAACATTAAGACACTTCTCTGAGGAACTTAAGAAGAATCATTAGGCTTCCCCACTCGCTACCATAAAGGCTGGTTTGATGAAAATGCTGAGGACATATATGATCTTGCAATGAAGACTGGAACTCATAAGAACAGGCTGGCTCATCCTAGCTCCTTAACTCTAAAAAATGAATTTCAGAATCACAGAAGTGGAATCCAGAGAAAACTGCATGACAAGGAAAACAAATGGTGTCCTGGGCAAGAAGAAGAGCTACAAAGCCTGGCTGATCTTAACGACCAACATGGGTTCTACAAGTCCACTAAAATCATCTATGGGCCAACAAAACACAACATAAGCCTTGTTCGATCAGTGGAAGGAGAACTCCCGATAGACAAGCAAGCAATCTTAGATAGATGGGAGCATCATTTCAACACCTTACTGATTTGAAGAAACCCGGTGGAGCACAGAATCCTTGATAACATCCCAAATACCCCTCAAGTGGCAGATCTCGATGTCCCACCTACACAGCAGAAACTGTTCAGGCCATCCAATCTCTAAAAAATAACAAAAGACCTTGTCCAGTTGGTACGCCATCTGAACTGATCAAAGAGGATAGCCAGCTACTTAACCAGCACCTCCAGTATCTCATACTGACTATCTGGAACTAAAAACAAATGCCATCTGAATGGCTTATTTCTGATATTGCACACATTTACAAGAAGAAAGGGGATCACTTAAATTGTGGCAACAGCAGAGGCATCTCCCTCCCTGTGAATGCAAATAAAGTACTAGCCAAGATAATGTTACCCAGACTGACAAAATATTTGGCTGAGTCAACACTTCCTAAAATATAATGTGGATTTCAGAAGGAACGAAGTACCTGTGATATCATCTTTGTTGCTCACTAGGGACATGAGAAATGCCACAAGCAGAACCGTGACTTGTATGTTCCATTCATCAGTCTTGCAAAAATATTTGACACTGTCAACAGAGAAATTTTATGGAATGCTCTTCAAAATTTTGAGTTCCAAACAAATTTCTTACCATCCTAAAGAGCCTGCATGACAACACCAATGCTTGTGTGTCCATATGTGGGAGCAAATTCGAACCCTTCAATGTGGATGTGGGTATAAAGCAAGGATGTGTCCTGGCTCTTGCCATTTTCAACATCTATCTAACTGCAGTCACCCTTTTAAGTCACCAACAAATGAAACCTGATGATGGAAAAAAAAAATCCATTTTCATCTGGACGGTAACTTATTTAATCTCAGACATCTTCAGGCACAATCGTAAACTGAAATAGCTCATTTCCCTAGAGCTGCAATATGCTGATGACTGTGCTGTCCTTGCATATACTCCAGAAGCCTTAAAACAATCTCTCACCATCATTTCCAACATACTGTCTATCATGCATTGGGAATTCGAATGAATGTCAGTAAAACAGAAATAACATCTGAGAATGAATGTCAGTAAAACAGAAATAACATCTGAGAATGAATGTCAGTAAAACAGAAATAACATCTGAGAATGAATGTCAGTAAAACAGAAATAACATCTGAGAATGAATGTCAGTAAAACAGAAATAACATCTGAGAAACAACGCAGCAGAGCCTCTTGCATTTCAGATAAATGGCAAAAATGTAAAACAGGTGGAGAATTTTACCTACCTTGGAAGTGTGTTCACAAATAAAAATAACATTGATGCAGAAGTCCTTGCACGAATCTACCGCGCCTCATCGTCTTTTGGGCGTTTCAGATCCTGAGTCTTTGAATACATCAAATTGAGAATCGAAATGAAAGTATCAGTATATACAGCTGTATGCCTCTCCATCCTCTTATACAGTACTGAACCCTGGACTACTTACCAACCCCATATCAAATAGCTTGGGTCCTTTCACATTCGATGATTCCAGCGGATCCTAGAACTCACATGGGAGGACGAAGTCCATCACTCATAAATTCTCAATGGGCAAAGTCAACCAGCATTAAAAAAAAAAAAAGCTAAAAATAGCTTAGATGGGTCAAACACATGTTCTGCATGCCTGAGCAGCACCTTCCCCACCAGATATTGTATGGCCAACTCCCTGCAGGACGTCATAATCCAGGGGGAAAGGAGAAGAGATAGAAAGATCATACTAGGACCACCTTGATGAAAAACAAAATCATACCAAAAGATCTTGAAACCAATGCCTCTGACAGAAACAATGGCGATCCCTCTGCTGTGATGGAACCACTCACCTCGAAGAAGCTCAGAACCTGGCCAGAGGAAAGCGTAGACAAAGGAGGCACAACCAAAACTGAATTTTCCCAGCAAGCATGGGCTTGACATGTGAACTGTGAGGCAAAGTTTGCGGATCTAGAATTGGACTGCACACTAAACACGTTGGCACCATGGACCGAGAAACACACCATCTTAGTGAGCACAGTGGCCATTGTCTTCTTTCTTAGAAGGACAGCTTTAAGTTAAAAATTAATCTCCTTTTAGACTATTTCACGGATTTGAATGAAATTTCCAGATGAGTTTGCCTGGTTACTGGGAAGGTTTTCCGCTACCTACAATTTTCCAACCATGGTTTTTAGGTTGGTCAACCCCTTCAGCAGATAAAACATTTTCAGAAGTTGTGAAAGGGAAGTAGTCATGGCTTTTATATCTTACTAAAAGTTGTACAATGAACTCTCATCTGCAATGCAGTATTTGGTGAGCGTGACTCCTCCTAGTGTTTTGAGGCAGTCTGCCCCCTTCCATAAATAAAAGCGTTCATAAACTGGAAAAAGGTTTGAATGAAACTTCCCAGCTGAGTTCGTGTGGTTACTCTGAAAGTGTTCCACTACAGTATATACAATTTTTAAATCATGATCGGTAGGGGGATCAGCCCCCGACCGAAAATAAAAAATTTCAGAAATAGTGAAAAGAGGGCAGACATGACTTGGAAGTCTTAGTACATTGTGTACAATGGGTCCTGGATGCGTTGTTTGGGAAGCGTAATAATCCCACTGGTTGTTTGGGAGTTAGTCCCCTCTCAATAATAAGAAGAAGCGGTGCCAAGGCACAGCAAACCCACCCCCTGCAGTGATTTTAGTGCTGACGTATAATCACAACAGGATATCTAGTCAAACATATCATATATCAAATGTGGCGTACATCGAGTGAAAATTGACAATTTCATGTCCGTATGAAATTTTAGGCCCGGCCCACCTGACATTGACCCCCATACCGCTAAATGGAGGGTGACCTCCTTGATGTAATAAGACATGTTATAAGATACAGATATGACGAATTTCAAAGGGGTTATGGCGAAAAAACGATTTCTACACATCCACGTTTTTTTTTTCTTAATTTTGGAGGCCTGCAACCTGGGCCTTGGCCCAATATAGCCCCAGATTTAGTCAGGTGATCAGAGGGTCATAGCCCATCATCCCTGTAATTGTAGTCAAAATCGCACCAGTAGTGTTCGTGTAAAGTTCTTAACAGACAGACAGAGAGACAGACAGACAGACGAACAAACAAACTAACATTAAACCGGGTGAAAACCATACCTGTCCCCAAACCCCTTATTCTCAGAAATTGCAATTACCCATTTATAGCGGGAACATCTGTCTGTCTGTCTGTCTCTCTCTCTCTCTCTCTCTCTCTCTCTCTCTCTGTGTCTCTGTCTGTCGGTTTCTCTCTCTCTCTGTCTGTCTGTCTGTCTGTCTGTCTCTCTCTCTCTCTCTCTCTCTCTCTCTCTCTCTCTCTCCGTCTGTCTGTCTGTCTCTGTCTCTGTCTTTCTGTCTGTCTGTCTCTCTGTCTGTCTGTTTGTCTCTGTCTCTCTCTCTCTCTCTTTCTCTCTCTCTTTCTCTGTCTGTCTGTCTGTCTGTCTGTCTCTGTCTGTCTGTCTTTCTCTCTCTCGTTTTACCCATTTACACCGGGAACATCTCTCTCTCTCTCTCTCTCTCTCTCTCTCTCTCTCTCTCGTTTTACCCATTTACACCGGGAACATCTCTTTCTCTCTCTCTCTCTCTCTCTCTCTCTCTCTCTCTCTCTCTCTCTCTCTTATGCGCCTGACTCTGGCCATAAGCTTTACAGTCTGTTCTCTGAGCAACGTCCATACTTAATACACTTTAGGTCTGTCTCATTCCGAACTGGTGTATTGTTATTAGTGGAGGTAGGCTACTCTTACATTTCGGTGGATCTTATGATCAAACAATAAAGTCTGCTTCAGAGAAATTCAGATCCTCAAACTGCTCCCTGCTCTTGCTGTGGATCGACCACTGGGACAGCAGACCAATTCTCCATCCACTCGGCCAACACTTCCTATTTTATTCAGATCAGGATAGTCTTTACTCTCCCCTCCTCTCATCATCCGCGTCACTTCCACATGCTATCCATTTCGTTAAAACATCCCTCATCGTTCTTTAAAACAGTTCCGTCAGTGGTGCTTAAGTGTTGACATGTGACATGTCTGGTATATGGGAGAATTATTGGACCTCAGGGTACACGTTGCCTATCTTTGTGCCCAGAATTGGATATGTAAGAAAAAAAAAAAAAGTATATGCAGTCTTCTGCTTCGTACTGTCCTATCATCGCTCTTTTTCGATGATAGGGACGCCTTCACGTGAAGGCACCGATAAAACCAGGTGGTGTAGCTGCCCGATTACGAATGTTCCTCAGTTCCCTCCCTATCCCCCGAAACTGGGATGGTGAGCTGTAGCAGAATGTCAGTTTCAGCCTCCAGTCCACAGGCTTTAATTCCAGATGGGTCCAGGGCTGAAACTACAACTGCTTCAGTATTACTACTACCTTGTTTAAAAATATGAACTGAATTTTACGAAGTGTGGTAGTGTTACATATTTGAGGAGAAAGTGAAGGCTTGTTGGGTGACCGTTACCAAGAGTTTTTATACCTTGTGGGGAATTCTCGTGGAAAAGAAACCCCTACATATATGTGGAGGGTTGAATGTAGGGCGCGGAGAGGAATGGAAACGTAAAGTGATGAGGAAGGTAGAGGGATGGAAGGCTGAAGGTGGTAAGTGGGGAAGGTGAAAGATGGAAAAGTGAGACTGACGGTATGGGCAATAGTGAAGATGATAGTGTTCCACAGAGAGAATAATGTAAAGATGAATGTAAGAATGAGACAGAGTGAGGATCTGGATAAAGGTCAGAGAGAGTAAGGATGAGAGTGAGGGTGAGAGGTGAAAATGTGAGGGTGAAGATACAGTATGCGTGAAGGTGAAGGTAATAGTTTCGCTTAAGATGATGACTCACGCGTGAGAGTTAAGAATGGAAGATGGTCATGGTGTGAGTAATGGTGTGAGATGGTGATGTGGTGGGTAAACAGTAAGGCGAGGATGGGGGAGGGACAGATGAAACAGTGATAGAATGGGCGCAAGAGGGACGGTAAGAGTCAGGGAGGGTGAAGTTACCGGCGAGGATAACAGAAAACTAGAGGAAGGGTGAGGGTCAGAAAGAGTAGGGATGAGAGTTGGTGTTGGAAATATGAGGGATGATGTGGAGAGGTGTCTGAGAGAAGGGGGCATGGCGGGGACAGGGCGACATGAAGGCGATCTGTTTGTGGCCAACTTTTACGGGATTAAGGCGTTTGGCAATAGAACAGGATAAATATTCATATTGGCCAATCTACAATATCCATCTTTTCAGGTGTATTACTCCTGCCTTGCTCCACCATCCCCATCCATCTTGCTCACCCCTCTCCATCCATCCCACCCATTTTCTTCCTCCCCAGCATCTAGTGTCCGTGACTTTTATCCTCCTATCGCTGACGCCATCCTTATGACATCTATTTTCACGGCTGTATCCGACCTAACATGCCAAACAACCATCCATTGATTTTCTGTTTAATATTTTCCACTCTGGCCATACACATGAGAGTCTGTTCCATAAGTTCTTAGGGAGTAGACTGTAGCACCAGTCGAACAAGGCGGTACTCCCGAGGTGGATGGCAAGCTGGTGTCAGGGAGAGCTGGAGCTCCCGTTTCACCAGCCCTGAGGACCTTTTCCTGACCGTCTCCTTTTGTTGAACATTTTCAGTATTTTCATTAACACAGAGAGTAGGCCAGCATATGCTCATCATACCTCTATCTCCAAATGTCTGCACCACACTAAATGCACATTAGATATCACACCTTCTATTTCCATCACCCCTTAGCAATGGCCATTGCATTATTTTCAGCAAATTCGGTGATGCCTCGGATTGCCACCACCGGCAGGGTAGGGCTGGCGACACAGGGTCCTCCTGGTCGCAATCAAGCGACTGTTCCAACAGCGGGTATTGCAAACACTGTCCATGATCGTCAGCAGAGAAGAGCCGGTTCGGCCTTGTTTATCTGCGGAGAAGCACAGGTTGGGCCTTATATTTCACTATTATCCTTGGACTTACTGCCAGTCTGTATTCAGTTCATTTTTCTTCAATCTATATCCCCTTTAGCCCACTCCCTCACAGAAACCCAAATCTCTCCCTCTACTGACATATCCCCGTTTTGCTTTCCTGGTTACCATCTCCTCACAAACTTCTGTAACAAGGGTGGCACCTATTGTTATGTCAAACCTGAGTTTCCAGTTGACACTCTTTTGAATTTCACTTCACCTAATTTTGATACTTCACTATATAAACTAAATTATTTAAATAATTATTACCAAATATATCAGTATAGTTCAAAGTCCCTCAGTGCTTCTTTAGAACATGGCGTATTTGACTCCATATCCACACAGCTGACTAACCTTAACCTCACCCTTACCACTGAAATTAGCATACTGTTTTGGTTGATTTTAATGTCCACAATATAGACTGGCTATCGCATTCTGCCAGGACTGACAATACTGGTCTAGAATGCAAGCTGTTTGAAGAATCGTTTACTCTCACGTATACTCCTCCCCTAAACCTCACCTTCTCCTAACTGAGACTCAGCTGTCTGAGGCAACCGACAGCAAACCCTATTCTGTATACCATTTCAAAGCCAAAGGTGGCTGTTGTGAATATATACACAATGACTTATCTTGCTCTCGTGTTCCTGAACTCGATTCTTCTGAATTCTCTACACTCTGGCTTCGGTTTTCCTTTCACTCTCTGACTAAATATATCTGTGCTGTTTACTTATCCCCTAATTCTACTGACTATCAAAAATTCTTCGACTATCTTACTTCTACGATGGAACACATTCTATCCATTTCTCCTTTCTCTGAAATCTCCATTCTAGGATATTTCAATGTTCACCACCATCTTTGGCTCTCCTCTTCTTTCAGTGATCCACCTGGTGAACAAGCCTACACCTTTTCTATCATCAATGACCTAAAGCAGCTTGTACAGCACCCTACACGTATCCCTGACTGCCTTGGAGAGAGCTCCAACATACTTGACCTCTTCCTTATAACTAATCCTTCTGCTTACACTGTTAATCTTTTCTCTCCGTTGGGCTCCTCTGATCACAACCTTATCACCTTAACCTGTCCTATCGCTCCGGTATGGCCTGTGGACTCTCCAAAGAAACGTCTGTGACACTTTGGAGCTGCGGACTGAAAGGCCCTCAGGCAGTACTTCTTTGATTTTCCCTGGAATGATTATTGCTTCCATTGCTGGGAGCCATCTGAGTGTGCATTGCGCATTATGGAGGTTATTCTCTCGGGCATGGAAGCATACATTCATTTCTCATATCCTTTGACTAATGCAAGAAAGCCTTGGTTTAATCATGCTTGTTCTAATGCTGTCTGCAACAAGAAGACCTATAAAAGGTACTGGAGGCAACCCACCCCTGAATCACATTTTTATACGTTTCTGCCCGGAATCATGCTACGTCTGTTCTTCGCTCTGCTAACAATAATTTCATCCATACTAAATGCTCTCAACTCTCCAACCTGAATTCTTGCCACTCCTTCTGGCACCTTGCCAAAAACCTTACTAACAACTTTACCTCATCATCCTTCCCTCCTCTTTTCTACTCTGATGGCTCTGTAGCTATTCCTTCTACTGATAAAGCAGATCTCTTCACTCAGACTTTCTCCTCCAATTCCACCTTAGACGATTCCGGTGCTGTTCCTCCATCACTTCCCCCCTCTGACTTCCTCATTAAAATTTCTTCAGCTGATGGATTTTCTGCCATCACAGGCCTCAGTACTAACAAGGTATGTGGGCCTGATGGAGTCCCTCCTGTTGTTCTCAAGAACTGTGCTTCTGTGCTTACACCCTGCCCAGGCAAACTCATTCGTTTGTGTCTATCAACTTGTACCCTTCCTTTTTGCTGGAAGTTTGCTCTTATTCAGCCAGTCCCAAAGAAGGGTGACCATTCCCAACCCTGTAACTATCCTCCAATTGCTTTAACATCCTGTATCTCAAGAGTTTTCGAGTCAGTTCTTAATAGAACAATTTTAAAGCATCTTTCCTATCACAACCTTCTTTTTAATCGTCAGTATGGGTTCCATCAGGGACGCTTCAATGGCGATCTTCTCACCTACCTTTCAGACTCCTGGTCATCCTCCTTTCGGGACTTTGGCGAAAGCTTTGCCATTGCACTGGACATCTCAAAGGCTTTCGATCAAGTCTGGCATAAATCTTTAATTTCCAAACTGCCCTCCTACGGTTTCTATCCTTCTATCTGTGCCTTCATCGCTAGCTTCCTTTCTGGTCGTTCTATAGCCGCTGTTGTAGACGGCCATCGTTCTTCTCCTAGATCTATCAACAGTGATGTTCCTCAGGGCTCTGTCCTATCACCAACTCTCTTCCTTTTATTCATCAATGATCTTCTAAGCTGTACATCTAACCCTATCCACTCATACGCTGATGACTCCACCCTTCACCTTTCCATTCGGTTCCTGCAACGCCCATCTCAACAGTTACTTCAACAAACAAGGGATGAGGCTATGGCACACCTAATGTCTGACTTGGCTCGTATCTCTGACTGGGGTAAAAATAATATGGTTCTTTTTAATGCATCTAAGACTCAGTTTTTTTTTTTTTTTTTTTTTTATGCGAGGAAGAAGGAACCAAGGGCCGACAAAATCTTCCACAGGTATACCCACTAATGTTTAATAATATTCAGCTTAATCCTGCATCATCCTTGAGCATGCTTGGGGTTTCATTTACTCGGGACTTATCTTGGAAAGATCATATTACATCTCTTGTAAAATCTGCTTCCAAGAGATTGGGTGTGCTAGGCCGACTCCGCACTTTCTTTACCCCTGCACAATTGTTGACTCTATACAGGGGTTTTATCCGCCCCTGTGTGGAGTACAACTCTCATGTTTGGGGAGGCTCCCCACATACAGCTCTTCTCAATAGGGTGGAGTCAAAGGCTTTTCGTCTCATTAACTCTCCTCCTCTTACTGACTCCCTTCAACCTCTGTCTCTTCGCCGCACTGTTGCATCTTTATCTCTTTTCTATCGCTACTTTAATGGTCACTGCTCCTCTGAACTGTCTGCTTGCATTCCTCCACCTCTACGACGGGCACGTAGCACCCGTCTGGCAGCAAACTCTCATCCCTTTTCTGTCCAACTCTCTAATGCAAGAGTTAACCGTTATTCCCAGTCTTTCATTTATGCAACAGGTCAGCTCTGGAACTGTCTCCCTCTGTCTGTATTTCCTGCTGCCTATGATCTCCAGTCTTTCAAACGCAGTGTGTCCAGGCATCTCAAAATGATCGGATCTTGAATTTGGCTCTCTATTGTATTTTGTTTTTCTCTTGGAGGGAACTGTTACTGCGGGCTCATGGCCTTTGATTCCTTCTTCCTCGCATGAAAAAAAAAAAAAATCGGTAGAAGGGCATCTTGTTTATTTGGCACGGCAGTTTCGGAGACAACTTTGCTCTCTCACGAGGCAATCTATAAGTTACAAGAAACATCATGTGGCATGAGTTTCAAGCAATTTAAAGAGGTCATTATAAAACAGTAAACATAAAACTACAGAAAAATATCAGTAATGGAATGAGCTGGTCAGTCTTCACAAGAAACTAACTAATAAAATCAGTACAAATAAAGATGTAAAACCAATAAAGACAAGAAAATGGGGAAGGTAAAAAAAAAAAAAGCCAAGTACAGACAAAACATTATAGTAAGGTACATATATTAAAAACACAAGAGCTCAAGGGAAGTCTTATTACTGGCTAGTGGCGGTTTCCTCTGCATCATCAACAAAGACACTGTGAGAGTTCTGGCTCACTAGCACAAGCAGTGAGGACTGAAAAGGAGTCCTTACTGCTCAACAGTGCCTGTGCCCTGGTGTTTGATTCTGAGGACACCGTCAAAGATTCCTTTTTGGATGCTATCATTCGTTCAGTACAACCTGATGACCAACTGATCCTGCTTGGAAATTTTAATGCCAGAATAGGAAAAGATAATCATCTCTGACAAGACATTATAGGCTGCCATGGTGTTAGTAATATGAACAAAAATGGTCTTAGATTGCTTTTCTTATGCTCAGAGCAGTCTGGTAATCACCAACACCATTTTTCAACTAAGAATCATCACAAGACCTCACGGATGCACCGACGATCTAGACATTGGCACTTAACTGTGTCATTGCAAGGCAGAGAGATTGAAGAGAAACTCGAGCTATGAGAGATGCTGAGTGCTCAAAAGACCATAACCTTATAGTCATCAAACTGCAGTTAGTCATACGCCCACAAATACGTCGTAGACCATCCATCAAGACTCTAAACTTTAGTAGCCTAAAGGATGTGCCTGTAACACCTTCCGCAGCACTATTACAGACAAGCTCTCTCAGTGCCCACAACTTGTTCCAAACAACAATGCAACAAACCTAGTAGCAGTGTGGCTAAACATTAAGACACTTCTCTGAGGAACTTAAGAAGAATCATTAGGCTTCCCCACTCGCTACCATAAAGGCTGGTTTGATGAAAATGCTGAGGACATATATGATCTTGCAATGAAGACTGGAACTCATAAGAACAGGCTGGCTCATCCTAGCTCCTTAACTCTAAAAAATGAATTTCAGAATCACAGAAGTGGAATCCAAAGAAAACTGCATGACAAGGAAAAGAAATGGTGTCCTGGGCAAGAAGAAGAGCTACAAAGCCTGGCTGATCTTAACGACCAACATGGGTTCTACAAGTCCACTAAAATCATCTATGGGCCAACAAAACACAACATAAGCCTTGTTCGATCAGTGGAAGGAGAACTCCCGATAGACAAGCAAGCAATCTTAGATAGATGGGAGCATCATTTCAACACCTTACTGATTTGAAGAAACCCGGTGGAGCACAGAATCCTTGATAACATCCCAAATACCCCTCAAGTGGCAGATCTCGATGTCCCACCTACACAGCAGAAACTGTTCAGGCCATCCAATCTCTAAAAAATAACAAAAGACCTTGTCCAGTTGGTACGCCATCTGAACTGATCAAAGAGGATAGCCAGCTACTTAACCAGCACCTCCAGTATCTCATACTGACTATCTGGAACCAAAAACAAATGCCATCTGAATGGCTTATTTCTGATATTGTACCCATTTACAAGAAGAAAGGGGATCACTTAAATTGTGGCAACAGCAGAGGCATCTCCCTCCCTGTGAATGCAAATAAAGTACTAGCCAAGATAATGTTACCCAGACTGACAAAATATTTGGCTGAGTCAACACTTCCTAAAATATAATGTGGATTTCAGAAGGAACGAAGTACCTGTGATATCATCTTTGTTGCTCACTAGGGACATGAGAAATGCCACAAGCAGAACCGTGACTTGTATGTTCCATTCATCAGTCTTGCAAAAATATTTGACACTGTCAACAGAGAAATTTTATGGAATGCTCTTCAAAATTTTGAGTTCCAAACAAATTTCTTACCATCCTAAAGAGCCTGCATGACAACACCAATGCTTGTGTGTCCATATGTGGGAGCAAATTCGAACCCTTCAATGTGGATGTGGGTATAAAGCAAGGATGTGTCCTGGCTCTTGCCATTTTCAACATCTATCTAACTGCAGTCACCCTTTTAAGTCACCAACAAATGAAACCTGATGATGGAAAAAAAAAATCCATTTTCATCTGGACGGTAACTTATTTAATCTCAGACATCTTCAGGCACAATCGTAAACTGAAATAGCTCATTTCCCTAGAGCTGCAATATGCTGATGACTGTGCTGTCCTTGCATATACTCCAGAAGCCTTAAAACAATCTCTCACCATCATTTCCAACATACTGTCTATCATGCATTGGGAATTCGAATGAATGTCAGTAAAACAGAAATAACATCTGAGAATGAATGTCAGTAAAACAGAAATAACATCTGAGAATGAATGTCAGTAAAACAGAAATAACATCTGAGAATGAATGTCAGTAAAACAGAAATAACATCTGAGAATGAATGTCAGTAAAACAGAAATAACATCTGAGAATGAATGTCAGTAAAACAGAAATAACATCTGAGAAACAACGCAGCAGAGCCTCTTGCATTTCAGATAAATGGCAAAAATGTAAAACAGGTGGAGAATTTTACCTACCTTGGAAGTGTGTTCACAAATAAAAATAACATTGATGCAGAAGTCCTTGCACGAATCTACCGCGCCTCATCGTCTTTTGGGCGTTTCAGATCCTGAGTCTTTGAATACATCAAATTGAGAATCGAAATGAAAGTATCAGTATATACAGCTGTATGCCTCTCCATCCTCTTATACAGTACTGAACCCTGGACTACTTACCAACCCCATATCAAATAGCTTGGGTCCTTTCACATTCGATGATTCCAGCGGATCCTAGAACTCACATGGGAGGACGAAGTCCATCACTCATAAATTCTCAATGGGCAAAGTCAACCAGCATTAAAAAAAAAAAAAGCTAAAAATAGCTTAGATGGGTCAAACAACTGTTCTGCATGCCTGAGCAGCACCTTCCCCACCAGATTTTGTATGGCCAACTCCCTGCAGGACGTCATAATCCAGGGGGAAAGGAGAAGAGATAGAAAGATCATACTAGGACCACCTTGATGAAAAACAAAATCATACCAAAAGATCTTGAAACCAATGCCTCTGACAGAAACAATGGCGATCCCTCTGCTGTGATGGAACCACTCACCTCGAAGAAGCTCAGAACCTGGCCAGAGGAAAGCGTAGACAAAGGAGGCACAACCAAAACTGAATTTTCCCAGCAAGCATGGGCTTGACATGTGAACTGTGAGGCAAAGTTTGCGGATCTAGAATTGGACTGCACACTAAACACGTTGGCACCATGGACCGAGAAACACACCATCTTAGTGAGCACAGTGGCCATTGTCTTCTTTCTTAGAAGGACAGCTTTAAGTTAAAAATTAATCTCCTTTTAGACTATTTCACGGATTTGAATGAAATTTCCAGATGAGTTTGCCTGGTTACTGGGAAGGTTTTCCACTACCTACAATTTTCCAACCATGGTTTTTAGGTGGGTCAACCCCTTCAGCAGATAAAACATTTTCAGAAGTTGTGAAAGGGAAGTAGTCATGGCTTTTATATCTTACTAAAAGTTGTACAATGAACTCTCATCTGCAATGCAGTATTTGGTGAGCGTGACTCCTCCTAGTGTTTTGAGGCAGTCTTCCCCCTCCCATAAATAAAAGCGTTCATAAACTGGAAAAAGGTTTGAATGAAACTTCCCAGCTGAGTTCGTGTGGTTACTCTGAAAGTGTTCCACTACAGTATATACAATTTTTAAATCATGATCGGTAGGGGGATCAGCCTCCGACCGAAAATAAAAAATTTCAGAAATAGTGAAAAGAGGGCAGACATGACTTGGAAGTCTTAGTACATTGTGTACAATGGGTCCTGAATGCGTTGTTTGGGAAGCGTAATAATCCCACTGGTTGTTTGGGAGTTAGTCCCCTCTCAATAATAAGAAGAAGCGGTGCCAAGGCACAGCAAACCCACCCCCTGCAGTGATTTTAGTGCTGACGTATAATCACAACAGGATATCTAGTCAAACATATCATACATCAAATGTGGCGTACATCGAGTGAAAATTGACAATTTCATGTCCGTATGAAATTTTAGGCCCGGCGCACCTGACATTGACCCCCATACCGCTAAATGGAGGGTGACCTCCTTGATGTAATAAGACATGTTATAAGATACAGATATGACGAATTTGAAAGGGGTTATGGCGAAAAAAACGATTTCTACACATCCAAGTTTTTTTTTCTTAATTTTGGAGGCCTGCAACCTGGGCCTTGGCCCAATATAGCCCCAGATTTAGTCAGGTGATCAGAGGGTCATAGCCCATCATCCCTGTAATTGTAGTCAAAATCGCACCAGTAGTGTTCGTGTAAAGTTCTTAACAGACAGACAGAGAGACAGACAGACAGACGAACAAACAAACTAACATTAAACCGGGTGAAAACCATACCTGTCCCCAAACCCCTTATTCTCAGAAATTGCAATTACCCATTTATAGCGGGAACATCTGTCTGTCTGTCTGTCTCTCTCTCTCTCTCTCTCTGTGTCTCTGTCTGTCGGTTTCTCTCCCTCTCTCTCTGTCTGTCTGTCTCTCTCTCTCTCTCTCTCTCTCTCTCTCTCTCTCTCTCTCTCTCCGTCTGTCTGTCTGTCTGTCTGTCTGTCTCTGTCTTTCTGTCTGTCTGTCTGTCTGTCTGTCTGTTTGTCTCTGTCTCTCTCTCTCTCTTTCTCTCTCTCTTTCTCTGTCTGTCTGTATGTCTGTCTCTGTCTGTCTGTCTTTCTCTCTCTCGTTTTACCCATTTACACCGGGAACATCTCTCTCTCTCTCTCTCTCTCTCTCTCTCTCTCTCTCGTTTTACCCATTTACACCGGGAACATCTCTTTCTCTCTCTCTCTCTCTCTCTCTCTCTCTCTCTCTCTCTCTCTCTCTCTTATGCGCCTGACTCTGGCCATAAGCTTTACAGTCTGTTCTCTGAGCAACGTCCATACTTAATACACTTTAGGTCTGTCTCATTCCGAACTGGTGTATTGTTATTAGTGGAGGTAGGCTACTCTTACATTTCGGTGGATCTTATGATCAAACAATAAAGTCTGCTTCAGAGAAATTCAGATCCTCAAACTGCTCCCTGCTCTTGCTGTGGATCGACCACTGGGACAGCAGACCAATTCTCCATCCACTCGGCCAACACTTCCTATTTTATTCAGATCAGGATAGTCTTTACTCTCCCCTCCTCTCATCATCCGCGTCACTTCCACATGCTATCCATTTCGTTAAAACATCCCTCATCGTTCTTTAAAACAGTTCCGTCAGTGGTGCTTAAGTGTTGACATGTGACATGTCTGGTATATGGGAGAATTATTGGACCTCAGGGTACACGTTGCCTATCTTTGTGCCCAGAATTGGATATGTAAGAAAAAAAAAAAAAGTATATGCAGTCTTCTGCTTCGTACTGCCCTATCATCGCTCTTTTTCGATGATAGGGACGCCTTCACGTGAAGGCACCGATAAAACCAGGTGGTGTAGCTGCCCGATTACGAATGTTCCTCAGTTCCCTCCCTATCCCCCGAAACTGGGATGGTGAGCTGTAGCAGAATGTCAGTTTCAGCCTCCAGTCCACAGGCTTTAATTCCAGATGGGTCCAGGGCTGAAACTACAACTGCTTCAGTATTACTACTACCTTGTTTAAAAATATGAACTGAATTTTACGAAGTGTGGTAGTGTTACATATTGAGGAGAAAGTGAAGGCTTGTTGGGTGACCGTTACCAAGAGTTTTTATACCTTGTGGGGAATTCTCGTGGAAAAGAAACCCCTACATATATGTGGAGGGTTGAATGTAGGGCGCGGAGAGGAATGGAAACGTAAAGTGATGAGGAAGGTAGAGGGATGGAAGGCTGAAGGTGGTAAGTGGGGAAGGTGAAAGATGGAAAAGTGAGACTGACGGTATGGGCAATAGTGAAGATGATAGTGTTCCACAGAGAGAATAATGTAAAGATGAATGTAAGAATGAGACAGAGTGAGGATCTGGATAAAGGTCAGAGAGAGTAAGGATGAGAGTGAGGGTGAGAGGTGAAAATGTGAGGGTGAAGATACAGTATGCGTGAAGGTGAAGGTAATAGTTTCGCTTAAGATGATGACTCACGCGTGAGAGTTAAGAATGGAAGATGGTCATGGTGTGAGTAATGGTGTGAGATGGTGATGTGGTGGGTAAACAGTAAGGCGAGGATGGGGGAGGGACAGATGAAACAGTGATAGAATGGGCGCAAGAGGGACGGTAAGAGTCAGGGAGGGTGAAGTTACCGGCGAGGATAACAGAAAACTAGAGGAAGGGTGAGGGTCAGAAAGAGTAGGGATGAGAGTTGGTGTTGGAAATATGAGGGATGATGTGGAGAGGTGTCTGAGAGAAGGGGGCATGGCGGGGACAGGGCGACATGAAGGCGATCTGTTTGTGGCCAACTTTTACGGGATTAAGGCGTTTGGCAATAGAACAGGATAAATATTCATATTGGCCAATCTACAATATCCATCTTTTCAGGTGTATTACTCCTGCCTTGCTCCACCATCCCCATCCATCTTGCTCACCCCTCTCCATCCATCCCACCCATTTTCTTCCTCCCCAGCATCTAGTGTCCGTGACTTTTATCCTCCTATCGCTGACGCCATCCTTATGACATCTATTTTCACGGCTGTATCCGACCTAACATGCCAAACAACCATCCATTGATTTTCTGTTTAATATTTTCCACTCTGGCCATACACATGAGAGTCTGTTCCATAAGTTCTTAGGGAGTAGACTGTAGCACCAGTCGAACAAGGCGGTACTCCCGAGGTGGATGGCAAGCTGGTGTCAGGGAGAGCTGGAGCTCCCGTTTCACCAGCCCTGAGGACCTTTTCCTGACCGTCTCCTTTTGTTGAACATTTTCAGTATTTTCATTAACACAGAGAGTAGGCCAGCATATGCTCATCATACCTCTATCTCCAAATGTCTGCACCACACTAAATGCACATTAGATATCACACCTTCTATTTCCATCACCCCTTAGCAATGGCCATTGCATTATTTTCAGCAAATTCGGTGATGCCTCGGATTGCCACCACCGGCAGGGTAGGGCTGGCGACACAGGGTCCTCCTGGTCGCAATCAAGCGACTGTTCCAACAGCGGGTATTGCAAACACTGTCCATGATCGTCAGCAGAGAAGAGCCGGTTCGGCCTTGTTTATCTGCGGAGAAGCACAGGTTGGGCCTTATATTTCACTATTATCCTTGGACTTACTGCCAGTCTGTATTCAGTTCATTTTTCTTCAATCTATATCCCCTTTAGCCCACTCCCTCACAGAAACCCAAATCTCTCCCTCTACTGACATATCCCCGTTTTGCTTTCCTGGTTACCATCTCCTCACAAACTTCTGTAACAAGGGTGGCACCTATTGTTATGTCAAACCTGAGTTTCCAGTTGACACTCTTTTGAACTTCACTTCACCTAATTTTGATACTTCACTATATAAACTAAATTATTTAAATAATTATTACCAAATATATCAGTATAGTTCAAAGTCCCTCAGTGCTTCTTTAGAACATGGCGTATTTGACTCCATATCCACACAGCTGACTAACCTTAACCTCACCCTTACCACTGAAATTAGCATACTGTTTTGGTTGATTTTAATGTCCACAATATAGACTGGCTATCGCATTCTGCCAGGACTGACAATACTGGTCTAGAATGCAAGCTGTTTGAAGAATCGTTTACTCTCACGTATACTCCTCCCCTAAACCTCACCTTCTCCTAACTGAGACTCAGCTGTCTGAGGCAACCGACAGCAAACCCTATTCTGTATACCATTTCAAAGCCAAAGGTGGCTGTTGTGAATATATACACAATGACTTATCTTGCTCTCGTGTTCCTGAACTCGATTCTTCTGAATTCTCTACACTCTGGCTTCGGTTTTCCTTTCACTCTCTGACTAAATATATCTGTGCTGTTTACTTATCCCCTAATTCTACTGACTATCAAAAATTCTTCGACTATCTTACTTCTACGATGGAACACATTCTATCCATTTCTCCTTTCTCTGAAATCTCCATTCTAGGATATTTCAATGTTCACCACCATCTTTGGCTCTCCTCTTCTTTCAGTGATCCACCTGGTGAACAAGCCTACACCTTTTCTATCATCAATGACCTAAAGCAGCTTGTACAGCACCCTACACGTATCCCTGACTGCCTTGGAGAGAGCTCCAACATACTTGACCTCTTCCTTATAACTAATCCTTCTGCTTACACTGTTAATCTTTTCTCTCCGTTGGGCTCCTCTGATCACAACCTTATCACCTTAACCTGTCCTATCGCTCCGGTATGGCCTGTGGACTCTCCAAAGAAACGTCTGTGACACTTTGGAGCTGCGGACTGAAAGGCCCTCAGGCAGTACTTCTTTGATTTTCCCTGGAATGATTATTGCTTCCATTGCTGGGAGCCATCTGAGTGTGCATTGCGCATTATGGAGGTTATTCTCTCGGGCATGGAAGCATACATTCATTTCTCGTATCCTTTGACTAATGCAAGAAAGCCTTGGTTTAATCATGCTTGTTCTAATGCTGTCTGCAACAAGAAGACCTATAAAAGGTACTGGAGGCAACCCACCCCTGAATCACATTTTTATACGTTTCTGCCCGGAATCATGTTACGTCTGTTCTTCGCTCTGCTAACAATAATTTCATCCATACTAAATGCTCTCAACTCTCCAGCCTGAATTCTTGCCACTCCTTCTGGCACCTTGCCAAAAACTACTAACAACTTTACCTCATCATCCTTCCCTCCTCTTTTCTACTCTGATGGCTCTGTAGCTATTCCTTCTACTGATAAAGCAGATCTCTTCACTCAGACTTTCTCCTCCAATTCCACCTTAGACGATTCCGGTGCTGTTCCTCCATCACTTCCCCCCTCTGACTTCCTCATTAAAATTTCTTCAGCTGATGGATTTTCTGCCATCACAGGCCTCAGTACTAACAAGGTATGTGGGCCTGATGGAGTCCCTCCTGTTGTTCTCAAGAACTGTGCTTCTGTGCTTACACCCTGCCCAGGCAAACTCATTCGTTTGTGTCTATCAACTTGTACCCTTCCTTTTTGCTGGAAGTTTGCTCTTATTCAGCCAGTCCCAAAGAAGGGTGACCATTCCCAACCCTGTAACTATCCTCCAATTGCTTTAACATCCTGTATCTCAAGAGTTTTCGAGTCAGTTCTTAATAGAACAATTTTAAAGCATCTTTCCTATCACAACCTTCTTTTTAATCGTCAGTATGGGTTCCATCAGGGACGCTTCAATGGCGATCTTCTCACCTACCTTTCAGACTCCTGGTCATCCTCCTTTCGGGACTTTGGCGAAAGCTTTGCCATTGCACTGGACATCTCAAAGGCTTTCGATCAAGTCTGGCATAAATCTTTAATTTCCAAACTGCCCTCCTACGGTTTCAATCCTTCTATCTGTGCCTGCATCGCTAGCTTCCTTTCTGGTCGTTCTATAGCCGCTGTTGTAGACGGCCATCGTTCTTCTCCTAGATCTATCAACAGTGATGTTCCTCAGGGCTCTGTCCTATCACCAACTCTCTTCCTTTTATTCATCAATGATCTTCTAAGCTGTACATCTAACCCTATCCACTCATACGCTGATGACTCCACCCTTCACCTTTCCATTCGGTTCCTGCAACGCCCATCTCAACAGTTACTTCAACAAACAAGGGATGAGGCTATGGCACACCTAATGTCTGACTTGGCTCGTATCTCTGACTGGGGTAAAAATAATATGGTTGTTTTTAATGCATCTAAGACTCAGTTCTTACACCTATCAACCCGACAAAATCTTCCACAGGTATACCCACTAATGTTTAATAATATTCAGCTTAATCCTGCATCATCCTTGAGCATGCTTGGGGTTTCATTTACTCGGGACTTATCTTGGAAAGATCATATTACATCTCTTGTAAAATCTGCTTCCAAGAGATTGGGTGTGCTAGGCCGACTCCGCACTTTCTTTACCCCTGCACAATTGTTGACTCTATACAGGGGTTTTATCCGCCCCTGTGTGGAGTACAACTCTCATGTTTGGGGAGGCTCCCCACATACAGCTCTTCTCAATAGGGTGGAGTCAAAGGCTTTTCGTCTCATTAACTCTCCTCCTCTTACTGACTCTCTTTAACCTCTGTCTCTTCGCCGCACTGTTGCATCTTTATCTCTTTTCTATCGCTACTTTAATGGTCACTGCTCCTCTGAACTGTCTGCTTGCATTCCTCCACCTCTACGACGGGCACGTAGCACCCGTCTGGCAGCAAACTCTCATCCCTTTTCTGTCCAACTCTCTAATGCAAGAGTTAACCGTTATTCCCAGTCTTTCATTTATGCAACAGGTCAGCTCTGGAACTGTCTCCCTCTGTCTGTATTTCCTGCTGCCTATGATCTCCAGTCTTTCAAACGCAGTGTGTCCAGGCATCTCAAAATGATCGGATCTTGAATTTGGCTCTCTATTGTATTTTGTTTTTCTCTTGGAGGGAACTGTTACTGCGGGCTCATGGCCTTTGATTCCTTCTTCCTCGCATGAAAAAAAAAAAAAATCGGTAGAAGGGCATCTTGTTTATTTGGCACGGCAGTTTCGGAGACAACTTTGCTCTCTCACGAGGCAATCTATAAGTTACAAGAAACATCATGTGGCATGAGTTTCAAGCAATTTAAAGAGGTCATTATAAAACAGTAAACATAAAACTACAGAAAAATATCAGTAATGGAATGAGCTGGTCAGTCTTCACAAGAAACTAACTAATAAAATCAGTACAAATAAAGATGTAAAACCAATAAAGACAAGAAAATGGAGAAGGTAAAAAAAAAAAAAAAAAAAAAAAGCCAAGTACAGACAAAACATTATAGTAAGGTACATATATTAAAAACACAAGAGCTCAAGGGAAGTCTTATTACTGGCTAGTGGCGGTTTCCTCTGCATCATCAACAAAGACACTGTGAGAGTTCTGGCTCACTAGCACAAGCAGTGAGGACTGAAAAGGAGTCCTTACTGCTCAACAGTGCCTGTGCCCTGGTGTTTGATTCTGAGGACACCGTCAAAGATTCCTTTTTGGATGCTATCATTCGTTCAGTACAACCTGATGACCAACTGATCCTGCTTGGAAATTTTAATGCCAGAATAGGAAAAGATAATCATCTCTGACAAGACATTATAGGCTGCCATGGTGTTAGTACGAGTAATATGAACAAAAATGGTCTTAGATTGCTTTCCTTATGCTCAGAGCAGTCTGGTAATCACCAACACCATTTTTCAACTAAGAATCATCACAAGACCTCACGGATGCACCGACGATCTAGACATTGGCACTTAACTGTGTCATTGCAAGGCAGAGAGATTGAAGAGAAACTCGAGCTATGAGAGATGCTGAGTGCTCAAAAGACCATAACCTTATAGTCATCAAACTGCAGTTAGTCATACGCCCACAAATACGTCGTAGACCATCCATCAAGACTCTAAACTTTAGTAGCCTAAAGGATGTGCCTGTAACACCTTCCGCAGCACTATTACAGACAAGCTCTCTCAGTGCCCACAACTTGTTCCAAACAACAATGCAACAAACCTAGTAGCAGTGTGGCTAAACATTAAGACACTTCTCTGAGGAACTTAAGAAGAATCATTAGGCTTCCCCACTCGCTACCATAAAGGCTGGTTTGATGAAAATGCTGAGGACATATATGATCTTGCAATGAAGACTGGAACTCATAAGAACAGGCTGGCTCATCCTAGCTCTTTAACTCTAAAAAATGAATTTCAGAATCACAGAAGTGGAATCCAGAGAAAACTGCATGACAAGGAAAACAAATGGTGTCCTGGGCAAGAAGAAGAGCTACAAAGCCTGGCTGATCTTAACGACCAACATGGGTTCTACAAGTCCACTAAAATCATCTATGGGCCAACAAAACACAACATAAGCCTTGTTCGATCAGTGGAAGGAGAACTCCCGATAGACAAGCAAGCAATCTTAGATAGATGGGAGCATCATTTCAACACCTTACTGATTTGAAGAAACCCGGTGGAGCACAGAATCCTTGATAACATCCCAAATACCCCTCAAGTGGCAGATCTCGATGTCCCACCTACACAGCAGAAACTGTTCAGGCCATCCAATCTCTAAAAAATAACAAAAGACCTTGTCCAGTTGGTACGCCATCTGAACTGATCAAAGAGGATAGCCAGCTACTTAACCAGCACCTCCAGTATCTCATACTGACTATCTGGAACCAAAAACAAATGCCATCTGAATGGCTTATTTCTGATATTGTACCCATTTACAAGAAGAAAGGGGATCACTTAAATTGTGGCAACAGCAGAGGCATCTCCCTCCCTGTGAATGCAAATAAAGTACTAGCCAAGATAATGTTACCCAGACTGACAAAATATTTGGCTGAGTCAACACTTCCTAAAATATAATGTGGATTTCAGAAGGAACGAAGTACCTGTGATATCATCTTTGTTGCTCACTGGGGACATGAGAAGTGCCACAAGCAGAACCGTGACTTGTATGTTCTATTCATCAGTCTTGCAAAAATATTTGACACTGTCAACAGAGAAATTTTATGGAATGCTCTTCAAAATTTTGAGTTCCAAACAAATTTCTTACCATCCTAAAGAGCCTGCATGACAACACCAGTGCTTGTGTGTCCATATGTGGGAGCAAATTCGAACCCTTCAATGTGGATGTGGGTATAAAGCAAGGATGTGTCCTGGCTCTTGCCATTTTCAACATCTATCTAACTGCAGTCACCCTTTTAAGTCACCAACAAATGAAACCTGATGATGAAAAAAAAAAAATCCATTTTCATCTGGACGGTAACTTATTTAATCTCAGACATCTTCAGGCACAATCGTAAACTGAAATAGCTCATTTCCCTAGAGCTGCAATATGCTGATGACTGTGCTGTCCTTGCATATACTCCAGAAGCCTTAAAACAATCTCTCACCATCATTTCCAACATACTGTCTATCATGCATTGGGAATTCGAATGAATGTCAGTAAAACAGAAATAACATCTGAGAATGAATGTCAGTAAAACAGAAATAACATCTGAGAATGAATGTCAGTAAAACAGAAATAACATCTGAGAATGAATGTCAGTAAAACAGAAATAACATCTGAGAATGAATGTCAGTAAAACAGAAATAACATCTGAGAATGAATGTCAGTAAAACAGAAATAACATCTGAGAAACAACGCAGCAGAGCCTCTTGCATTTCAGATAAATGGCAAAAATGTAAAACAGGTGGAGAATTTTACCTACCTTGGAAGTGTGTTCAGAAATAAAAATAACATTGATGCAGAAGTCCTTGCACGAATCTACCGCGCCTCATCGTCTTTTGGGCGTTTCAGATCCTGAGTCTTTGAATACATCAAATTGAGAATCGAAATGAAAGTATCAGTATATACAGCTGTATGCCTCTCCATCCTCTTATACAGTACTGAACCCTGGACTACTTACCAACCCCATATCAAATAGCTTGGGTCCTTTCACATTCGATGATTCCAGCGGATCCTAGAACTCACATGGGAGGACGAAGTCCATCACTCATAAATTCTCAATGGGCAAAGTCAACCAGCATTAAAAAAAAAAAAAAAAAAAAAAGCTAAAAATAGCTTAGATGGGTCAAACAACTGTTCTGCATGCCTGAGCAGCACCTTCCCCACCAGATTTTGTATGGCCAACTCCCTGCAGGACGTCATAATCCAGGGGGAAAGGAGAAGAGATAGAAAGATCATACTAGGACCACCTTGATGAAAAACAAAATCATACCAAAAGATCTTGAAACCAATGCCTCTGACAGAAACAATGGCGATCCCTCTGCTGTGATGGAACCACTCACCTCGAAGAAGCTCAGAACCTGGCCAGAGGAAAGCGTAGACAAAGGAGGCACAACCAAAACTGAATTTTCCCAGCAATCATGGGCTTGACATGTGAACTGTGAGGCAAAGTTTGCGGATCTAGAATTGGACTGCACACTAAACACGTTGGCACCATGGACCGAGAAATACACCATCTCAGTGAGCACAGTGGCCATTGTCTTCTTTCTTAGAAGGACAGCTTTAAGTTAAAAATTAATCTCCTTTTAGACTATTTCACGGATTTGAATGAAATTTCCAGATGAGTTTGCCTGGTTACTGGGAAGGTTTTCCACTACCTACAATTTTCCAACCATGGTTTTTAGGTGGGTCAACCCCTTCAGCAGATAAAACATTTTCAGAAGTTGTGAAAGGGAAGTAGTCATGGATTTTATATCTTACTAAAAGTTGTACAATGAACTCTCATCTGCAATGCAGTATTTGGTGAGCGTGACTCCTCCTAGTGTTTTGAGGCAGTCTGCCCCCTCCCATAAATAAAAGCGTTCATAAACTGGAAAAAGGTTTGAATGAAACTTCCCAGCTGAGTTCGTGTGGTTACTCTGAAAGTGTTCCACTACAGTATATACAATTTTTAAATCATGATCGGTAGGGGGATCAGCCCCCGACCGAAAATAAAAAATTTCAGAAATAGTGAAAAGAGGGCAGACATGACTTGGAAGTCTTAGTACATTGTGTACAATGGGTCCTGAATGCGTTGTTTGGGAAGCGTAATAATCCCACTGGTTGTTTGGGAGTTAGTCCCCTCTCAATAATAAGAAGAAGCGGTGCCAAGGCACAGCAAACCCACCCCCTGCAGTGATTTTAGTGCTGACGTATAATCACAACAGGATATCTAGTCAAACATATCATATATCAAATGTGGCGTACATCGAGCGAAAATTGACAATTTCATGTCCGTATGAAATTTTAGGCCCGGCCCACCTGACATTGACCCCCATACCGCTAAATGGAGGGTGACCTCCTTGATGTAATAAGACATGTTATAAGATACAGATATGACGAATTTGAAAGGGGTTATGGCGAAAAAACGATTTCTACACATCCACGTTTTTTTTTCTTAATTTTGGAGGCCTGCAACCTGGGCCTTGGCCCAATATAGCCCCAGATTTAGTCAGGTGATCAGAGGGTCATAGCCCATCATCCCTGTAATTGTAGTCAAAATCGCACCAGTAGTGTTCGTGTAAAGTTCTTAACAGACAGACAGAGAGACAGACAGACAGACGAACAAACAAACTAACATTAAACCGGGTGAAAACCATACCTGTCCCCAAACCCCTTATTCTCAGAAATTGCAATTACCCATTTATAGCGGGAACATCTGTCTGTCTGTCTGTCTGTCTCTCTCTCTCTCTCTCTCTCTCTCTCTCTCTGTGTCTCTGTCTGTCGGTTTCTCTCTTTCTCTCTCTCTCTGTCTCTCTCTCTCTCTCTCTCTCTCTCTCTCTCTCTCTCCGTCTGTCTGTCTGTCTGTCTGTCTCTGTCTCTGTCTCTGTCTTTCTGTCTGTCTGTCTGTCTGTCTGTCTGTTTGTCTCTGTCTGTCTCTCTCTCTTTCTCTCTCTCTTTCTCTGTCTGTCTGTCTGTCTGTCTCTGTCTGTCTGTCTTTCTCTCTCTCTCTCGTTTTACCCATTTACACCGGGAACATTCTCTCTCTCTCTCTCTCTCTCTCTCTCTCTCTCTCTCTCTCTCTCGTTTTATCCATTTACACCGGGAACATCTCTTTCTCTCTCTCTCTCTCTTATGCGCCTGACTCTGGCCATAAGCTTTACAGTCTGTTCTCTGAGCAACGTCCATACTTAATACACTTTAGGTCTGTCTCATTCCGAACTGGTGTATTGTTATTAGTGGAGGTAGGCTACTCTTACATTTCGGTGGATCTTATGATCAAACAATAAAGTCTGCTTCAGAGAAATTCAGATCCTCAAACTGCTCCCTGCTCTTGCTGTGGATCGACCACTGGGACAGCAGACCAATTCTCCATCCACTCGGCCAACACTTCCTATTTTATTCAGATCAGGATAGTCTTTACTCTCCCCTCCTCTCATCATCCGCGTCACTTCCACATGCTATCCATTTCGTTAAAACATCCCTCATCGTTCTTTAAAACAGTTCCGTCAGTGGTGCTTAAGTGTTGACATGTGACATGTCTGGTATATGGGAGAATTATTGGACCTCAGGGTACACGTTGCCTATCTTTGTGCCCAGAATTGGATATGTAAGAAAAAAAAAAAGAAAGTATATGCAGTCTTCTGCTTCGTACTGTCCTATCATCGCTCTTTTTCGATGATAGGGACGCCTTCACGTGAAGGCACCGATAAAACCAGGTGGTGTAGCTGCCCGATTACGAATGTTCCTCAGTTCCCTCCCTATCCCCCGAAACTGGGATGGTGAGCTGTAGCAGAATGTCAGTTTCAGCCTCCAGTCCACAGGCTTTAATTCCAGATGGGTCCAGGGCTGAAACTACAACTGCTTCAGTATTACTACTACCTTGTTTAAAAATATGAACTGAATTTTACGAAGTGTGGTAGTGTTACATATTGAGGAGAAAGTGAAGGCTTGTTGGGTGACCGTTACCAAGAGTTTTTATACCTTGTGGGGAATTCTCGTGGAAAAGAAACCCCTACATATATGTGGAGGGTTGAATGTAGGGCGCGGAGAGGAATGGAAACGTAAAGTGATGAGGAAGGTAGAGGGATGGAAGGCTGAAGGTGGTAAGTGGGGAAGGTGAAAGATGGAAAAGTGAGACTGACGGTATGGGCAATAGTGAAGATGATAGTGTTCCACAGAGAGAATAATGTAAAGATGAATGTAAGAATGAGACAGAGTGAGGATCTGGATAAAGGTCAGAGAGAGTAAGGATGAGAGTGAGGGTGAGAGGTGAAAATGTGAGGGTGAAGATACAGTATGCGTGAAGGTGAAGGTAATAGTTTCGCTTAAGATGATGACTCACGCGTGAGAGTTAAGAATGGAAGATGGTCATGGTGTGAGTAATGGTGTGAGATGGTGATGTGGTGGGTAAACAGTA
>NW_027644718.1:10190-15185 GCF_032717465.1 Coenobita brevimanus | reverse complement strand
TACCTACCTTGGAAGTGTGTTCACAAATAAAAATAACATTGATGCAGAAGTCCTTGCACGAATCTACCGCGCCTCATCGTCTTTTGGGCGTTTCAGATCCTGAGTCTTTGAATACATCAAATTGAGAATCGAAATGAAAGTATCAGTATATACAGCTGTATGCCTCTCCATCCTCTTATACAGTACTGAACCCTGGACTACTTACCAACCCCATATCAAATAGCTTGGGTCCTTTCACATTCGATGATTCCAGCGGATCCTAGAACTCACATGGGAGGACGAAGTCCATCACTCATAAATTCTCAATGGGCAAAGTCAACCAGCATTAAAAAAAAAAAAAAAAAAAGCTAAAAATAGCTTAGATGGGTCAAACAACTGTTCTGCATGCCTGAGCAGCACCTTCCCCACCAGATTTTGTATGGCCAACTCCCTGCAGGACGTCATAATCCAGGGGGAAAGGAGAAGAGATAGAAAGATCATACTAGGACCACCTTGATGAAAAACAAAATCATACCAAAAGATCTTGAAACCAATGCCTCTGACAGAAACAATGGCGATCCCTCTGCTGTGATGGAACCACTCACCTCGAAGAAGCTCAGAACCTGGCCAGAGGAAAGCGTAGACAAAGGAGGCACAACCAAAACTGAATTTTCCCAGCAAGCATGGGCTTGACATGTCAACTGTGAGGCAAAGTTTGCG
Organism: Coenobita brevimanus; assembly: GCF_032717465.1. NCBI lineage: Eukaryota > Metazoa > Arthropoda > Malacostraca > Decapoda > Coenobitidae > Coenobita > Coenobita brevimanus. The sequence goes on along the minus strand of NW_027644718.1, from coordinate 14,486 downwards.
GATCTAGAATTGGACTGCACACTAAACACGTTGGCACCATGGACCGAGAAACACACCATCTTAGTGAGCACAGTGGCCATTGTCTTCTTTCTTAGAAGGACAGCTTTAAGTTAAAAATTAATCTCCTTTTAGACTATTTCACGGATTTGAATGAAATTTCCAGATGAGTTTGCCTGGTTACTGGGAAGGTTTTCCACTACCTACAATTTTCCAACCATGGTTTTTAGGTGGGTCAACCCCTTCAGCAGATAAAACATTTTCAGAAGTTGTGAAAGGGAAGTAGTCATGGCTTTTATATCTTACTAAAAGTTGTACAATGAACTCTCATCTGCAATGCAGTATTTGGTGAGCGTGACTCCTCCTAGTGTTTTGAGGCAGTCTGCCCCCTTCCATAAATAAAAGCGTTCATAAACTGGAAAAAGGTTTGAATGAAACTTCCCAGCTGAGTTCGTGTGGTTACTCTGAAAGTGTTCCACTACAGTATATACAATTTTTAAATCATGATCGATAGGGGGATCAGCCCCCGACCGAAAATAAAAAATTTCAGAAATAGTGAAAAGAGGGCAGACATGACTTGGAAGTCTTAGTACATTGTGTACAATGGGTCCTGAATGCGTTGTTTGGGAAACGTAATAATCCCAATGGTTGTTTGGGAGTTAGTCCCCTCTCAATAATAAGAAGAAGCGGTGCCAAGGCACAGCAAACCCACCCCCTGCAGTGATTTTAGTGCTGACGTATAATCACAACAGGATATCTAGTCAAACATATCATATATCAAATGTGGCGTACATCGAGTGAAAATTGACAATTTCATGTTCGTATGAAATTTTAGGCCCGGCCCACCTGACATTGACCCACATACCGCTAAATGGAGGGTGACCTCCTTGATGTAATAAGACATGTTATAAGATACAGATATGACGAATTTGAAAGGGGTTATGGCGAAAAAACGATTTCTACACATCCACGTTTTTTTTTCTTAATTTTGGAGGCCTGCAACCTGGGCCTTGGCCCAATATAGCCCCAGATTTAGTCAGGTGATCAGAGGGTCATAGCCCATCATCCCTGTAATTGTAGTCAAAATCGCACCAGTAGTGTTCGTGTAAAGTTCTTAACAGACAGACAGAGAGACAGACAGACAGACGAACAAACAACTAACATTAAACCGGGTGAAAACCATACCTGTCCCCAAACCCCTTATTCTCAGAAATTGCAATTACCCATTTATAGCGGGAACATCTGTATGTCTCTCTCTGTCTCCCTCTCTATCTCTCTGTGTCTCTGTCTGTCGGTCTCTCTCTCTCTCTCTCTCTGTCTGTCTCTCTCTCTCTCTCTCTCTCTCTCTCTCTCTCTCTCTCTCTCTCTCTCTCTCTCTCTCTCTCTCTCTCCGTCTGTCTGTCTGTCTGTCTGTCTGTCTCTGTCTCTGTCTTTCTGTCTGTCTGTCTGTCTGTCTGTCTGTTTGTCTCTGTCTGTCTCTCTCTCTCTTTCTCTCTCTCTTTCTCTGTCTGTCTGTCTTTCTCTCTCTCGTTTTACCCATTTACACCGGGAACATCTCTCTCTGTCTCTCTCTCTCTCTGTCTCTGTCTCTCTCCATCTCTCTCTCTCTCTCTCTCTCTCTCTCTCTCTCTCTCTCTCTCTCTCTCTCTCTCTCTCTCTCTCTCGTTTTACCCATTTACACCGGGAACATCCTCTCTCTCTCTCTCTCTCTCTCTCTCTCTCTCTCTCTCTCTCTCTCTCTCTCTCTCTTATGCGCCTGACTCTGGCCATAAGCTTTACAGTCTGTTCTCTGAGCAACGTCCATACTTAATACACTTTAGGTCTGTCTCATTCCGAACTGGTGTATTGTTATTAGTGGAGGTAGGCTACTCTTACATTTCGGTGGATCTTATGATCAAACAATAAAGTCTGCTTCAGAGAAATTCAGATCCTCAAACTGCTCCCTGCTCTTGCTGTGGATCGACCACTGGGACAGCAGACCAATTCTCCATCCACTCGGCCAACACTTCCTATTTTATTCAGATCAGGATAGTCTTTACTCTCCCCTCCTCTCATCATCCGCGTCACTTCCACATGCTATCCATTTCGTTAAAACATCCCTCATCGTTCTTTAAAACAGTTCCGTCAGTGGTGCTTAAGTGTTGACATGTGACATGTCTGGTATATGGGAGAATTATTGGACCTCAGGGTACACGTTGCCTATGTTTGTGCCCAGAATTGGATATGTAAGAAAAAAAAAAAAAAAAAAAAAAAGTATATGCAGTCTTCTGCTTCGTACTGTCCTATCATCGCTCTTTTTCGATGATAGGGACGCCTTCACGTGAAGGCACCGATAAAACCAGGTGGTGTAGCTGCCCGATTACGAATGTTCCTCAGTTCCCTCCCTATCCCCCGAAACTGGGATGGTGAGCTGTAGCAGAATGTCAGTTTCAGCCTCCAGTCCACAGGCTTTAATTCCAGATGGGTCCAGGGCTGAAACTACAACTGCTTCAGTATTACTACTACCTTGTTTAAAAATATGAACTGAATTTTACGAAGTGTGGTAGTGTTACATATTGAGGAGAAAGTGAAGGCTTGTTGGGTGACCGTTACCAAGAGTTTTTATACCTTGTGGGGAATTCTCGTGGAAAAGAAACCCCTACATATATGTGGAGGGTTGAGTGTAGGTCGCGGAGAGGAATGGAAACGTAAAGTGATGAGGAAGGTAGAGGGATGGAAGGGTGAAGGTGGTAAGTGGGGAAGGTGAAAGATGGAAAAGTGAGACAGACGGTATGGGCAATAGTGAAGATGATAGTGTTCCACAGAGAGAATAATGTAAAGATGAATGTAAGAATGAGACAGAGTGAGGATCTGGATAAAGGTCAGAGAGAGTAAGGATGAGAGTGAGGGTGAGAGGTGAAAATGTGAGGGTGAAGATACAGTATGCGTGAAGGTGAAAGTAATAGTTTCGCTTAAGATGATGACTCACGCGTGAGAGTTAAGAATGGAAGATGGTCATGGTGTGAGTAATGGTGTGAGATGGTGATGTGGTGGGTAAATAGTAAGGCGAGGATGGGGGAGGGACAGATGAAACAGTGATAGAATGGGCGCAAGAGGGACGGTAAGAGTCAGGGAGGGTGAAGTTACCGGCGAGGATAACAGAAAACTAGAGGAAGGGTGAGGGTCAGAAAGAGCAGGGATGAGAGTTGGTGTTGGAAATATGAGGGATGATGTGGAGAGGTGTCTGAGAGAAGGGGGCATGGCGGGGACAGGGCGACATGAAGGCGATCTGTTTGTGGCCAACTTTTACGGGATTAAGGCGTTTGGCAATAGAACAGGATAAATATTCATATTGGCCAATCTACAATATCCATCTTTTCAGGTGTATTACTCTTGCCTTGCTCCACCATCCCCATCCATCTTGCTCACCCCTCTCCATCCATCCCACCCATTTTCTTCCTTCCCTGCATCTAGTGTCCGTGACTTTTATCCTCCTATCGCTGACGCCATCCTTATGACATCTATTTTCACGGCTGTATCCGACCTAACATGCCAAACAACCATCCATTGATTTTCTGTTTAATATTTTCCACTCTGGCCATACACATGAGAGTCTGTTCCATAAGTTCTTAGGGAGTAGACTGTACCACCAGTCGAACAAGGCGGTACTCCCGAGGTGGATGGCAAGCTGGTGTCAGGGAGAGCTGGAGCTCCCGTTTCACCAGCCCTGAGGACCTTTTCCTGACCGTCTCCTTTTGTTGAACATTTTCAGTATTTTCATTAACACAGAGAGTAGGCCAGCATATGCTCATCATACCTCTATCTCCAAATGTCTGCACCACACTAAATGCACATTAGATATCACACCTTCTATTTCCATCACCCCTTAGCAATGGCCATTGCATTATTTTCAGCAAATTCGGTGATGCCTCGGATTGCCACCACCGGCAGGGTAGGGCTGGCGACACAGGGTCCTCCTGGTCGCAATCAAGCGACTGTTCCAACAGCGGGTATTGCAAACACTGTCCATGATCGTCAGCAGAGAAGAGCCGGTTCGGCCTTGTTTATCTGCGGAGAAGCACAGGTTGGGCCTTATATTTCACTATTATCCTTGGACTTACTGCCAGTCTGTATTCAGTTCATTTTTCTTCAATCTATATCCCCTTTAGCCCACTCCCTCACAGAAACCCAAATCTCTCCCTCTACTGACATATCCCCGTTTTGCTTTCCTGGTTACCATCTCCTCACAAACTTCTGTAACAAGGGTGGCACCTATTGTTATGTCAAACCTGAGTTTCCAGTTGACACTCTTTTGAACTT
>NW_027644718.1:5095-10090 GCF_032717465.1 Coenobita brevimanus | reverse complement strand
AGGCGAGGATGGGGGAGGGACAGATGAAACAGTGATAGAATGGGCGCAAGAGGGACGGTAAGAGTCAGGGAGGGTGAAGTTACCGGCGAGGATAACAGAAAACTAGAGGAAGGGTGAGGGTCAGAAAGAGTAGGGATGAGAGTTGGTGTTGGAAATATGAGGGATGATGTGGAGAGGTATCTGAGAGAAGGGGGAATGGCGGGGACAGGGCGACATGAAGGCGATCTGTTTGTGGCCAACTTTTACGGGATTAAGGCGTTTGGCAATAGAACAGGATAAATATTCATATTGGCCAATCTACAATATCCATCTTTTCAGGTGTATTACTCCTGCCTTGCTCCACCATCCCCATCCATCTTGCTCACCCCTCTCCATCCATCCCACCCATTTTCTTCCTCCCCAGCATCTAGTGTCCGTGACTTTTATCCTCCTATCGCTGACGCCATCCTTATGACATCTATTTTCACGGCTGTATCCGACCTAACATGCCAAACAACCATCCATTGATTTTCTGTTTAATATTTTCCACTCTGGCCATACACATGAGAGTCTGTTCCATAAGTTCTTAGGGAGTAGACTGTAGCACCAGTCGAACAAGGCGGTACTCCCGAGGTGGATGGCAAGCTGGTGTCAGGGAGAGCTGGAGCTCCCGTTTCACCAGCCCTGAGGACCTTTTCCTGACCGTCTCCTTTTGTTGAACATTTTCAGTATTTTCATTAACACAGAGAGTAGGCCAGCATATGCTCATCATACCTCTATCTCCAAATGTCTGCACCACACTAAATGCACATTAGATATCACACCTTCTATTTCCATCACCCCTTAGCAATGGCCATTGCATTATTTTCAGCAAATTCGGTGATGCCTCGGATTGCCACCACCGGCAGGGTAGGGCTGGCGACACAGGGTCCTCCTGGTCGCAATCAAGCGACTGTTCCAACAGCGGGTATTGCAAACACTGTCCATGATCGTCAGCAGAGAAGAGCCGGTTCGGCCTTGTTTATCTGCGGAGAAGCACAGGTTGGGCCTTATATTTCACTATTATCCTTGGACTTACTGCCAGTCTGTATTCAGTTCATTTTTCTTCAATTTATATCCCCTTTAGCCCACTCCCTCACAGAAACCCAAATCTCTCCCTCTACTGACATATCCCCGTTTTGCTTTCCTGGTTACCATCTCCTCACAAACTTCTGTAACAAGGGTGGCACCTATTGTTATGTCAAACCTGAGTTTCCAGTTGACACTCTTTTGAACTTCACTTCACCTAATTTTGATACTTCACTATATAAACTAAATTATTTAAATAATTATTACCAAATATATCAGTATAGTTCAAAGTCCCTCAGTGCTTCTTTAGAACATAGCGTATTTGACTCCATATCCACACAGCTGACTAACCTTAACCTCACCCTTACCACTGAAATTAGCATACTGTTTTGGTTGATTTTAATGTCCACAATATAGACTGGCTATCGCATTCTGCCAGGACTGACAATACTGGTCTAGAATGCAAGCTGTTTGAAGAATCGTTTACTCTCACGTATACTCCTCCCCTAAACCTCACCTTCTCCTAACTGAGACTCAGCTGCCTGAGGCATCTGACAGCAAACCCTATTCTGTATACCATTTCAAAGCCAAAGGTGGCTGTTGTGAATATATACACAATGACTTATCTTGCTCTCGTGTTCCTGAACTCGATTCTTCTGAATTCTCTACACTCTGGCTTCGGTTTTCCTTTCACTCTCTGACTAAATATATCTGTGCTGTTTACTTATCCCCTAATTCTACTGACTATCAAAAATTCTTCGACTATCTTACTTCTACGATGGAACACATTCTATCCATTTCTCCTTTCTCTGAAATCTCCATTCTAGGATATTTCAATGTTCACCACCATCTTTGGCTCTCCTCTTCTTTCAGTGATCCACCTGGTGAACAAGCCTACACCTTTTCTATCATCAATGACCTAGAGCAGCTTGTACAGCACCCTACACGTATCCCTGACTGCCTTGGAGAGAGCTCCAACATACTTGACCTCTTCCTTATAACTAATCCTTCTGCTTACACTGTTAATCTTTTCTCTCCGTTAGGCTCCTCTGATCACAACCTTATCACCTTAACCTGTCCTATCGCTCCGGTATGGCCTGTGGACTCTCCAAAGAAACGTCTGTGACACTTTGGAGGAGGCAGTACTTCTTTGATTTTCTCTGGAATGATTATTGCTTCCATTGCTGGGAGCCATCTGAGTGTGCATTGCGCATTATGGAGGTTATTCTCTCGGGCATGGAAGCATACATTCATTTCTCATATCCTTTGACTAATGCAAGAAAGCCTTGGTTTAATCATGCTTGTTCTAATGCTGTCTGCTACAAGAAGACCTATAAAAGGTACTGGAGGCAACCCACCCCTGAATCACATTTTTATACGTTTCTGCCCGGAATCATCCTACGTCTTTTCTTCGCTCTGCTAACAATAATTTCATCCATACTAAATGCTCTCAACTCTCCAACCTGAATTCTTGCCACTCCTTCTGGCACCTTGCCAAAAACTTTACTAACAACTTTACCTCATCATCCTTCCCTCCTCTTTTCTACTCTGATGGCTCTGTAGCTATTCCTTCTACTGATAAAGCAGATCTCTTCACTCAGACTTTCTCCTCCAATTCCACCTTAGACGATTCCGGTGCTGTTCCTCCATCACTTCCCCCCTCTGACTTCCTCATTAAAATTTCTTCAGCTGATGGATTTTCTGCCATCACAGGCCTCAGTACTAACAAGGTATGTGGGCCTGATGGAGTCCCTCCTATTGTTCTCAAGAACTGTGCTTCTGTGCTTACACCCTGCCCAGGCAAACTCATTCGTTTGTGTCTATCAACTTGTACCCTTCCTTTTTGCTGGAAGTTTGCTCTTATTCAGCCAGTCCCAAAGAAGGGTGACCATTCCCAACCCTGTAACTATCCTCCAATTGCTTTAACATCCTGTATCTCAAGAGTTTTCAAGTCAGTTCTTAATAGAACAATTTTAAAGCATCTCTCCTATCACAACCTTCTTTTTAATCGTCAGTATGGGTTCCATCAGGGACGCTTCAATGGCGATCTTCTCACCTACCTTTCAGACTCCTGGTCATCCTCCTTTCGGGACTTTGGCGAAAGCTTTGCCATTGCACTGGACATCTCAAAGGCTTTCGATCGAGTCTGACATAAATCTTTAATTTCCAAACTGCCCTCCTACGGTTTCTATCCTTCTATCTGTGCTTTCATTTCTAGCTTCCTTTCTGGTCGTTCTATAGGCGTTGTTGTAGACGGCCATCGTTCTTCTCCTAGATCTATCAACAGTGGTGTTCCTCAGGGCTCTGTCCTATCACCAACTCTCTTCCTTTTATTCATCAGTGACCTTCTAAGCTGTACATCTAACACTATCCACACATATGCTGATGACTCCACCCTTCACCTTTCCATTCGGTTCCCGCAACGTCCATCTCAGCAGTTACTTCAACACACAAGGGATGAGGCTATGGCACACCTAATCTCTGACTTGGCTCATATGTCTGACTGGGGTAAAAATAATTTTGTTGTTTTTAATGCATCAAAGACTCAGTTCTTACACCTATCAACCCGACAAAATCTTCCACAGGTGTACCCACTAATGTTTAACAATACTCAGCTTAACCCTGCATCATGCTTGAACTTGCTTGGGGTTTCATTTACTTGGGACTTGTTTTGGAAAGATCATATTACTTCTCTTCTAAAATCTGCTTCCAAGAAATTAGGTTCGCCAAGCCAACTCCGATCCTTCTTTACCCCTGCACAATTGTTGACTCTACACACGGGTTTTGTCCGCCTCTGTGTGGAGTACAACTCTCATGTGTGGGGAGGTTCCCTACATACAGCTCTTCTCAATAGGGTGGAGTCAAAGGCTTTTTGTCTCATTAATTCTCCTCTTTTTAATGACTCCCTTCAACCTCTGTCTCTTCGCCAACTGATGCATCTTTATCTCTTTTCTATCGCCACTTCAATGGTCACTGCTCCTCTGAACTGCCTGTATGTATTCCTACACCTTTACGACGGGCACGTAGCACCCGTCTAGCAGCAAACTCTCATCCTTTTTCTGTCCAACTCTCTAATGCAGGAGTTAACCGTTACTCCCAGTCCTTCATTTATGCAACAGGTCAACTCTGGATCTGTCTCCCTCTGTCTGTATCTCCTGCTTCCTATGATCTCCAGTGTTTCAAATGCAGTGTGTCCAAGCATCTCGAAACGATCCGATCTTGAATTTGGCTCTCTCTTGTATTTTGTTTTTCTGTTGGAGGGAACAGTTATTGCTGGCTCTTGGCCTTTGGTTCCTTCTTCCTCGCATTTAAAAAAAATAGTAAAGCAGTCAGCCAGAATACCAGATAATCCTGATCATAACGCCCATCTCATGGATCTTTTTCTGACAAATAATCCAGAGCAATACAGGAAGGAAGTATTGTCACCACCTGAATCCTCCAACCACATTATCATCAAAGTCTCATTAGTCAGCTACCTCAAACCATCCCATTGTGAACCAGTCAAGGTGACCAGATGGCACTTTGATAGGTTAGACTAGGATGGAGTTAGAAATTATATCGTTGATATTCCATGTCAGTCTTACTTCTGCAGTGACATCAGTTCTACCCAGTCCCACATTAGTTCTACCCAGTCCCACATTATGACTTAATTCAAGCTGGAATGGAATTGTTCATACCCAGTCAGCAGTACACTAGAAGAGCGGACTTCCAAAAATGGTTTGACAGCAATTGTGCCATAGCAACGACGCAAAAGCCTTTAGCATATAACTTTTATTTAAAATCAAAATCATCTGAATCGCTCGATCTATTTACTACCGCTAGAAACCATGCAAAAGCAGTAAAAATAATCTTAAATCAAACTTTCTTCACAACCAGGCATTCACATTATTAAATAATCCTTATGACATCAGAATAATCTGGTCAACTGTCAGTTCTTTCAATAATAAC
>NW_027644718.1:0-4995 GCF_032717465.1 Coenobita brevimanus | reverse complement strand
CAAGATCCTTCTGGATGAGAAGAACTCTTCACTGGGTTCACACGGTAAGGAGGCAGTTTAATTGGCTTTCTCTAGGTCTCCAACAACAGACATCTCTAGTGCATCAACACAGTGGATTCTTCCTGAGTGTCACACAGGAACACTTGCGGGTACTCCTGCATGTAATGCCGAAAACTCCTGCCTTTCCTCGGGAGCTAGATGAAGAAGAAAGCTTAGTCTGGAGATCATTCATGATATCAGGATTCTTCCCAGAACTATCACCCAGGCTCATACTGTATAGGGAAGCTTTCACTTGCAGAACTCTCGGGTGGGAACAGCTACAGGTATGCAGACTGGGTTATTTTCTCGTCCCGTCTGTTGGATATAACTTTAGCATGTATTAATGCCTGACAAAAATTGCTTGTTCTTTCTACAGATCTGGTGTCTGGCTTGATGACTTTAAATTAGCTTGACATCACTGAGTTTCTTCTCCACGAAATAAGGACCACTAAACTTGGCTTGAAGAGGTTGCCCATGCACCGGTAGGAGAATCAAAACCTGATCTCCTGGCTGAAAGTGGCGTAACCTGGACTTCTTATCATACCAAATCTTCATCTTCTCCTCAGCAGCTCCTAAATTCTGTAAATTCAGCTGTAAAGCAGTGGACAGCCGTTCTTTGAACTTCATGACGTACTCCAGCAGGTTGACATCATCTTCTTCCGACAGCTAGCATTCCTTGAGTAGCTTAAGGGGTCCTCTTACTTCATGGCCAAACAGTAGTTCAAAGGGTAAGAAGTCCAGTGATTCATTTGGAATTTCTCCTGCAGCAAATACAACTAATGGAAGACCTTTATCCCAATCTTTCTGATGTTCCAAACAGTATTTCCTGATCATCGATTTGAGTGTTTCATGATATCTCCCCAAAGCTCCTTGGGTCTGGGGATGGTAAGCTGAAGACGTGATCTGGGTGATGCCCAACTCTTTCAGAGATTGCTTGAAAACATTTGACATGAATTTTCTTCCCCGGTCTGACTGTACCTCCTTGGGCAGACCAAACTTGGTGAAGAACCCTAGCATTTCCTTAACCACGTTCTTTCCTGAGATGTTTCTAAGTGGAATGGCTTCAGGATAACGAGAAGCCATATCAATCAGGGTCAACACATAAGAAAATCCTGAAGAAGTCTTAGGAAGAGGGCCCACAATATCCACCAACACACGGGTGAATGGCGCCTCAAAAGGAGGAATAGGAACTAGAAGTGCAACCTTTTTGGTCTGATTACACTTCCCCACAACTTGACAGGTGTGGCAAGACTTACAATACCAGGAAACATCCCTGAAGATACCTGGCCAGTAGAAGTGTTTCAAAATGCGTGCCACAGTCTTCCTCACTCCAAGGTGTCCTGACAAACTGGAATCATGAGCCACTCTAATGATATCACCTGCCTAAGCAAACTACGAGGGATGACAACTTGATGTGCCAACCTCCACATTCACAGTCGGCTTGATGCTGTTAGGTCTCCACTTCCTCATAAGTAAGCTCCTGACTTTATATAATAACAAGTAGAAGCACCGGCTGACTCTTCCTCACTGCAAGCAGAGTTAGCTAGACCTTTCAACTCAGGGTCAGCAACCTGCAACTCAACCAACTCTTGACGAGACGAATTATCAACACTGTATGGGAGTACTGCCTCATCCCTGGTGAGTGGTCCAAATTAGCAAGAAAAGTGTCAGCTAGGGATAACATCATCATCATCATTATCCCTCTAAGTCACTCAGTAACTTTAGACTTGTAGCCCTAGTGACCGCACATGCAGAGAAATACACATCAGGGGACATCCACAATCCTGGGTCGCAGTCACTTGGTTCACTAGACAACTGAGGAGCTGGACACAGTTGACTGTCCACCAATATCATCTCCAAGTAAGAAAAATTCACTACCTGACATTGGAGTGTCTCAAACCAGCACCCACCCATAACGGAACCATTAACAAAACCAGACTTTTAAATTCACTCTGCACAGAGTGGACAGAGAAGTAATTATTCCTACCCCTTGTAAAATTACAGTTTCATCAAAGGAATTAACATTAGAGCCTAGGAAACACTGGTCAGCATAAGGGATTGGCAAGCACCTGTATCATGATATATTTTAACTGATTTCTCTGTCATTACTGTCCAGAGGGACTGACAAAAACCATCAGACAGGGAACAATTAGCACATGAACTTTTAAGAAAGTGTTTCACCCACGTTACTGCTCAAAAGAGGAGCTTCATCATGAGAATTTAATTTACCCCTCAAAGCAGGTTCAAGTTAACCTCCAGTTAAAGAATTCTGGGAACTCTCAAGGTGGACACTAGACCAATTGACTGAATATTTAAAGACTCCTTTTGTTAACATTAACACACTGTCTCCCTGAAAGCATTCTCTTCAGTAGTATGACCACGCTTACTACAATAAGTACATTAAGTTTTCTGAAATCTTTAGAGGTGGAGCTGGTATTTACTTCCTGAGAAACATCATCTTTATATCTTCTTTCCTGTTACCTGTACTCTGAGTAGAGGGCAACATACTTACTCTCAGCTTTCCCTTTTTCTTTAGAATATCTCTTGTGAGTGAGAACATATTCATCAGCTAAAACTGCAGCATCAGACAAATTATCTATTCTTTTCTCTAATCAAGATATGAGGCTTACATCTTTTATTAATACCACCTTTTGAAGTCCTCAACAGCTTAAAATCATCTGCTTAGATTTATCAAAACTCAGAATTTACATTTTTAGAATTTAACCACTGCTCTAACAGATCTTCTTTGGATTTTTGCATACTCAACATGGGATTGCTTATCTTGCTTAAGTAAGTTGTCCTAAATTTTACTCATATAGGGCTTCAGGAAACAAGCTCATAGGCCTTAAGAATCAAGCTCTTTAACTACATCATACCATTATCAGATTGAGTCCTGAGGCAAAGATGGCATAAGTTACTTGAGCTTTACCGGTCAGGAGAAAGACTCTGAAGGAAAGTACCTTCAATAATACTTTTTGGGCCAATTAAATACCTGGTAGCTACCCCTTCCCTCAAACAACTGAAAATACTTTGTTAAATCAGATTCATTAAAAAGGGAAAGGGACAAGTTTAACATTTTTACCCACATCAAAATCATCAGAGCTAGATGATCCAGTTCCACCTTGTTTCATGCGACAAGTACTCATGGTCTGCCTGAATCCTATGCAAGTTCAGTTTTGAGCCCTCCTGAATACGAGCCTGAGACTCAGCCTCCTTAGCATCGTGCCTGAAACTCAGCCTCCTTAGGCACGAACACTCCTGCAGGGCTGGGGCTGAAACTTTCAGCTATTTCAATCTGCGTTATCTCATCTGGAGGAGTTACATTAAAAACAATGCTTTTATTAATCATGCCAACAATTTGATCTTTAGAATGATGAGAGTGAACAGCAATTCCCAATTGTTGAGCAACAAGCTTAAGTTCATTCTTTGTTCTGTTTTCTACATCACACACTGTTTGCACATTTGACAAAAAATCTTTGGCTTCATCCAGAGTAGTAATAGTAGACATCATGAATAAATCACAGTCACAAAATATCAAGCAATATCCTTATGATAATATCCTGACTATCCTGATAAGAGGTCGCCAAATTAATGTTACGGAACAGAGAGAGATAATGAACACTTCAAATGAGAATACTAAAATCGCAACGTTCCAGGTTCAAAACAAAAGACTTAGGTAAAATTACAAGTTAAAGTTTAATGCTCAAAATAACAACTAAACATTCAGGACTCATAAGGATAATGTAATGGCAAAACAGGTTACATATATGGTTAACTGCAATAACCTCTATTAACATGAATTTAGCAAGAGTAAATGTATCTAAGTCAGCCCTGATAAAATGAGAAAACCGGATAATGCTCAGTTAAAGCAAGATATAATATTATTACAGATACAAAATGATACTAATACTGGCTGACAGCATGGAACCAATATGAATCATAAAAACTTTACCAGGCCCACGAATTAACGCCTTAGGCTATACAGTACAAGAAAAATGGTAATAACACTTATACTCAAATCATACAGCAGCTAGATGGCTGGAGACTTCCTGAGCACTCACAAAAATAATAATATACTGTACAGGGGAGGACAGAGATGTGAACAGGATGAGGAGTAGATCTAAGTGGCAACTAATGCAGAGACTGAGCTCATTATATAGGGGCTGGCAGAGCTTGATTCAACTCGTAAGAAGGACGCGGAAATGAAGGCATAGGGGAGGAAGAGTTGACAGTCCTGCTCTGAACAACAGAAAGAATGACTTACTCTAAGGGGGAGAAGGGGGGAGTGAGGTAGAACACGCAAGCCTGGTCACTATGGAAGCCACGTGGCGAATCGAGAACAAACATGCAGCATACTGTACATTAGGATCATACAAAGGATGATGCAATCATGAACAAAACTGTGTCATAAGTTAGAATTATACAAGGGATGATGAAACCATAGGCTATGTAACAATATATATATAATATATATATATATATATATATATATATATATATATATATATATATATATATATATATATATATATATATATATATATATATATATATATATATATATATATATATATATATACATATAAACAGAAGAGAGACCTCTCTCCTCTCTCTCTCTCTCTCTCTCTATCTCTCTTTCTTATATATATATATATATATATATATATATATATATATATATATATATATATATATAATGTATATATATATATATATATATATATATATATATATATATATATATATATATATATATATATATATATATATATATATATATATATATATATATATATATATATATATATATATATATATATATATATATATATATATATATATATATATATATATATATATATATATATATATATATATATATATATATATATATATATATATATATATATATATATTATATATATATATATATATATATATATATATATATATATA
>NW_027644717.1:85000-86738 GCF_032717465.1 Coenobita brevimanus | reverse complement strand
ACTATGAGATGGTCTGGCCAAGTGGAGAGGAGGGAGAAAAACACACAGAGTACAAGTGTGTGTCGGCGAGGTGACACGGGAGGCTGAGGGAATGGACGACCGTGGATGAGACGGAGGGATGGCATACAGACGCAGCCGAGGGAGGGATGTGTGAGTTGGACAGGGATTGAGTCAGATGGCGGACGACAACGCGTTTGTAGCCAACCCTGGCAGGACTCAAGCGTGTAGCGATTGTTAGATAATTAGACATAAATAGATGTAGACATAGACAAACATAGAAAGAGACATGCCAGGAGATACAGGCAAAATAATATATGGTGTGACGGCGAGTCCAACCCAGGCTGCTGTAAAGAAACTTATATCAATACAGATAAATATTACAAGCACTGCTATAACCCATCATTCATTTTACTCCTGCCACCTTCACACGATTTTACTTGTTGCTGGGGCTGGTCTTCTCCTAGGGTTTCACGTAGCACATTATACCAGAGTAATTTATTCCAATATTATATGTTAGCCTTCATTTGTATGTTATTTATCTCGTTTGGCAAAAGCAATTTTTAGCGTATTAACATAACGAGAAGATAATGAGGCATAATGAGCAGAGTACATCAGTATGGAGGAAGTGTTACAAAATAATTATATTACACCTACACATTACAGTATATGCTATATGTCATTATAGGTTAGATATAGTTGGCGTCAGTAACCAAAGATGCCACTGAGGTGTAATGTGCAGAATAAATAGCTAAGGAAAACGTGTTACGAATCTCCAGGGCCACCAGGGAATACAAGGGTGAGTCTGCAGCTGCCATGGATACCACTGGTCTTACCCCCTCACAACAGCGACCTCCTCCTACCATCTTCACTCCGCGGTGACCAGCATAAAAATGACGCTATTTCCACTATTTTATCGCGTAGGACTGTTTCCTTGGTGCAGACGGGTGGCTGTACCGATATTTACAATACCCACATAGCTTAGTTCTCGCCTAGTATAGTCGAATAATTGTATTTAAAGCTACAAATGATGTGCATACCAATGTTACCAACAGTACAAGTACCCTTGGCCTCTGATGTCGGTTCCAGATTAAAGGAATATTATAAAGACTGCTACTTTCTCTTACATATTTTCTGTCCTTGCTGTCTTAGCGGTCATAATTCAAAAGCCATTTCACATTCTGTGAGATATTCGTGTCTCTCTGTTAACTGAATTACTGACATGCAACTTCCGGAGACACCCTGTGATCTGGCAACTGTGTCAAGGGTGATGCAGAGGCTGCCATGGCTGTAGCACCGTAGTCGTAAATGATCTTAACCATTTCTTACGATAAATATTCCTTTACGGAAAGTAAATCGGTATCAGAAATCGGTGTGTAGTGGAGGTATTTCCAGCTCTCTAAATATTCAGCCTGGTTTGGTGTGGTGAAGTGTTTGGGGGATATACCGAGTGAAAACAAAGGAGGCTCCTGTACACAGGTAAAGAGGTGAGGAAATGTTATTATGAATATTACGTCATATTTTGTTAGAACTTAATGTGTCACGTCAGCTAATGTGGTGCTAATGTGCACTTGATGTCTGCCCCTTAACTTCACTACATAACTACACCCAAATTGGCAAGATTTCTCAGTCACATCAGTTGATAAGAATAATACAAAATAGATCCAACGGCGCTAAGGTAAAATTAGTTTAATTCTGACGTCATTTTTAGGGTGTTGTTGGTGAGAGTGTCAAGTTGCTT
>NW_027644717.1:0-80000 GCF_032717465.1 Coenobita brevimanus | reverse complement strand
GGGAGACTAAGGTGTAATTAGCAAAATAAATCGCTAAGGTAGAGCTGTTACGAAATAAAAGTTGGAATAAGGCAGTGAGTCTGCGTTACCGTGGAGATCACCTCTCCTTGCTGGTAGGGGAGAGAGAGAGAGAGAGAGAGAGAGAGAGAGAGAGAGAGAGAGGCACTAAGGCCTGGGATGATTTATAACTATGGCCCGTGGGTGTTGTGAGAGCGTCAGGCTGGCATTTATAAAGGATCCTAACTAATCTACAGTATAAACTCAACGCCATAAGTTATCTAGTATGACAGGTGGTTTGTTTGTCATATTTTGTCACTGTAATATTGACTAATTAGTTTGTAAAGTGTTTGTTAGTTGCCTGAGTGATGCTAAGCGTCTATACAGGCAGTTATATACACAGTTTATGTTTAGAACAGTTTATAAATACAGCACAGGTTTTGGCTGAACTAAATCAGCGGGTTTGCCTAATGTGCTGTTAGTGTAGATGGGTTTTCTGTTTTAATCACACTACATAACTACTCAATAAATTGCCTCCTTCCTGCATACGTAATTAACAGTAATAGCACAGAAATAAATCAAGGCAGCTAAAATACTATTACCATTAAAACAGTAAGTTGCATTGCTTGGTGGTGCTGTAGTAAAGACTGTCAGGTTTGGATACCAAGAACAGAAACAGCAGGTATAAGTTGACCTGAGCCTTTCCAATCACTTGACCTGGTATATTTTGTACAGTCAAACTTAGCCTGACATCTGGCCTGTCTTGTCCTACCCTAACAAATGTTCTGTTCTCACACAGCATCAGTCTTGGCCTATCCTCTCCTATTTTCCCTTTCTGCACTACACCCTCCTTTCATCCACCACACCAACCACTTCACACCAACCATGCTTCGAACCTGCCAGTGCTCCAGCATTTTCCTAAATACTGGGGTTTAATTTACCCAACTGATGGTGCAATTAATGTTGTTACATGGCATGTGTTCACTTGGGTTCAGCCAGACAGCCGCATCAATGATAACTGCAGCTTAAACACACATTACCTGACGTGAAGGAAGCAGTTCAACCCAAACCTTGAACCTTTTCCAGCACAGACTGACACACAACAGTTGCCACATCAGCACTGCATTACCTGTTGACCAGCTGTGGATTTTACCACCAGGATAATAAGAAAATAAAGGAGATATACCATAGGAAATATAGTTACTTGTAATATTAACACCATACAAACCATCACTTTATTACAAACCAGGAAGTAAAGCTGTTTTTATTTGTCTTAAGAGTGTAACTGGGACGGTACGTTTCCTCCTTATATTGGCAATACTGAAAGACTATTATTTTTGGCTTAAATGACATTGTTCAGGTACACAGGCGATACATAAGTGATCCAGTGTTGTAATAACCATATACACACCCGCCTGTACCAAAAACACACAGCTGGCAGGGGAAGTTAGTGAAATATCGCCATTTTTATGCTGGTCACCGAGGAGTGAGGATGACAGCGACGTCTCTCTCTCTCTCTCTCTCTCTCTCTCTCTCTCTCTCTCGTTAGCCAGTAAGATGGAGTTGACGGGAAAGCAAATATCTCCATGGCAACGCAGACTCCCGGTCTTATTGCAATGAACACTTGAAAATTCCTAACACATCTTGCTTACCGATTTATTCCGCATATTAGACCTAGTTAATGAGTCTGGAGGTGAGTGTACGAAACGAAATCTAAAACTACATCCAGCAAAGACTAAAGTTACCGTCTTTGAGAGGAATGATGTCAGTGATGCTATACTCATTCTACACTAACTTGGCCTAAAACTGCCATCACTCTAATTTGAATGCTGAGTTGTAGCCAGAGATTAACACTAGTATATGATGCCAGTCACGAATAAGTGCTATGGAATGGCTGAAGGGAACACAGGCTGCACCTAAAAATGCCGTCTCTCCATCATGAATGCCAAGCTGCAATAATTATAGTTCCCCACTAGACTATGATGGTAGTCACGAAGAAGTGCTACGAAAGGGATGTAGAGCCAAAGCAGTCTTTCTCTGCCACTGAGCTATGTGAAAAAGCTACAAGATAACCAACACCTGGGCTAAGTTGAGGTGCAAGAATGTCAGGAAGCTAGTCACGAAGAAGTGCTATGAGTACAGCCACAGCATTGTCTTTTTCTGCCAATCAGCTGTGTGAAATAAGCTGTACAACGACGACAATTTGGGCCATGTTAAGGTGAAAGAACTATAGGTAATGTGGTATTCTCTGCACCAGGCCAACCATCTAACAGTACTATGAACAGAACAGTATTGGGGTTGGAAAGAAACTGATTGCATTGCTGATGAATCATATATATATATATATATATATATATATATATATATATAAGAATGTATGTATGTACAATGTGTGTGTGCATGTATCTGTATGTATGCATGTCTATGTATGTACAGTATGTGTGAATATGTACAGTATGTATGTACTGTATGTATGATGTATGTATGTGTATGTATGTATGTACGTGTGTAGGTATGTATGTATGATGTATGTACGTATGATGTATGTACGTAGATGTCCACTACAAGCACTACACCATTTCTTGTTTACACACACACACTTTTTCAGCCACCTGCTACGTGAAATAAGCTGCCAAAGGACAACATTTTGCACCAAGTTAAGGTGCACCAACTACAGTCATCTTTCACGGTGATTATTTAGGGCAGCTTTCTCTTTGCCTGTCACCTGAGACACTGTACTACTGAGCAACACATCAAACCTTTACCCACACCACGTTGGTTTATTGTTGGAGGGACACAAGGCCAGAGTGAGAGCAGTGGAAACGAGTTATTTGAGAGGAGCATGTGCAGTTACATGGAGAGACAGACTGACAAATAAGGAAGTGAAGGAGTGTTGTGGTGTGGATGTGGATGTGTATGTATGTGTATATAAGTTTATGTATGTGTATGTATGTTTTCATGTGCAGTTACATGGAGAGACAGGCTGACAAATAAGGAAGTGAAGGAGTGTTGTGGTGTGGATGTGGATGTGTATGTATATGTATATAAGTTTATGTATGTGTATGTATGTTTTCATGTGCAGTTACATGGAGAGACAGGCTGACAAATAAGGAAGTGCAGGAGTGTTGTGGTGTGGATGTGGATGTGTATGTATGTGTATATAAGTTTATGTATGTGTATGTATGTTTTCATGTGCAGTTACATGGAGAGACAGGCTGACAAATAAGGAAGTGAAGGAGTGTTGTGGTGTGGATGTGGATGTGTATGTATGTGTATATAAGTTTATGTATGTGTATGTATGTTTTCATGTGCAGTTACATGGAGAGACAGGCTGACAAATAAGGAAGTGAAGGAGTGTTGTGGTGTGGATGTGGATGTGTCTGTATGTGTATATAAGTTTATGTATGTGTATGTATGTTTTCATGTGCAGTTACATGGAGAGACAGACTGACAAATAAGGAAGTGAAGGAGTGTTGTGGTGTGGATGTGGATGTGTATGTATGTGTATATAAGTTTATGTATGTGTATGTATGTTTTCATGTGCAGTTACATGGAGAGACAGACTGACAAATAAGGAAGTGAAGGAGTGTTGTGGTGTGGATGTGGATGTGTATGTATGTGTATATAAGTTTATGTATGTGTATGTATGTTTTCATGTGCAGTTACATGGAGAGACAGACTGACAAATAAGGAAGTGAAGGAGTGTTGTGGTGTGGATGTGGATGTGTCTGTATGTGTATATAGCCTAAGTGTAGTTATGTGTATGTTTTCATGTGGAGTTACATGGAGAGACTGACAAATGAAGAACTGAAGGAGCGTTGTGGTGTGGAAGTGGATGTGTAAGTATGTGTATATAAGTTGATGTATGTTTTCATGTGGAGTTACATGGAGAGACAGACTGACAAGGAAGTGAAGAAGTGTTGTGGTGTGGATGTGGATGTGTATATAAGTGTAGTTATGTGTATGCATTCATGTGGAGTTTCATGGACAGACTGACAAATGAAGAACTGAAGGAGCGTTGTGGTGTGGATGTGAACGTGATAGAAAGCGTTAGGAGAAAGACACTGCGGTGGTTTGGCCATGTGCAAAGGATGAGAGACCGACAAGGAGAATGTATGTGAGTGAGGTGGAGGGGAGGAAAGGAAGAGGGAGGCCGAGGATGAGATGGAGGGATGGAGTGGAGAGGCATTTAAGAGAGTGGGGTGTGAGCTGAGAGGAAGGCAAGTGAAATGGGGACGGACAGGGGGACATGGAGGCGATTTGTTTGTGCCATCCCTTACGGGAATAAGGCGTCTGGCAATAGACAGACAGATAGACTAACGTATATTCTAATCTGATAATGATCTCTATGCCATTTCAGCTGGGTTGATAGCCAAGTGTAGTCAGTTTGGAGGGTTGATTTGACTAGTAACCAAGGAGATTCACATTACTCCATAACTAAGGCTCATCGAATTTCACGTAACCATGACCTAATACTGTATTCAGGTGGGGGGGGAAAATTGATCTGACTAGTAACCAAGGAGATTCACATTACCTCATAACTAAGGCTCATTGAATTTCATGTAACCACAACTTAGTATTCAGGGCGTGGAGGACTGATCTGACTAGTAACCAAGGAGACTCATTCGAATTTCACTTCACCACAACTAAGTATTCAAGCGGTGAGTGACCCTGTTCCCCAGATGAAAACAAACTGACATAGTAATATACGGTAATAATTAATAATAATAATAATAATAATAATAATAATAATATTAATGATAATAAAAATAATAATCATCATCATCGTCATCATCATCCAATCCTACATTGCCCCATGAAGAGCGTAGGAGCCCGGGGCTAGGCAGTTGGTCCTGACATTTAAGATGAGTGACCAGCCTCACTCATCCCTGAGTGGCATTACATGAGCAATCAACCCCAACCACTCCTTGGATATAAACCTTCACCGGCTCAATCCGATTGGAGCGCAATAAGTACCCACTAAACCACCAGGAGCCCAAATTTGGTTATATGGTTACCACCCAGCGTAGTAAATGGTTTCCTGGTGCCAGGAAACCATTTGGCTTGTCACTCAGTGTAGAGTCACCCACAGGCAGAAGGATGAGGAAAGAATGAAGGAAAGAAAGACAGAAGAGGAAGTGTAAAGTCACCCGTAGGCAGAAGGACAGGGAAAGAATGAAGGGAAGAAAGACAGACGAGAGTGGAAGGAAAGTAGGATGGAGAGGAAAGGGCAGACACCCGAGAGCAGCACTACATAGAGTGAGTGGATGGTGAGCGCCCCCATATAATAATAATAATAATAATAGTAATATATACTGCACGACACATTAACCGTATGAAAATTAGCTTATACTCTACTACTACCATCATCCTAACTATCCTACTTAGCGATAGGATGAGGTAGCACCAGAAACATTTATCTCTCTATCTCTCTATTGCCAGATTCAAACAGCCAGGGGGAACAAGGCGTCAGGGATGATGATGATGATGATGATGATGATGATGAAGAGGAGGAGGAGGAGGAGGATAACTGTGATGGTGGTGGAGGCGGTAATAATAATGATGATAGTATTTAAACAGAAATCGAGCTAGTAGAAATATCCGGCATTCTGTTGACATATGTACCTTTAAACACTAGATATACGAGTATGGACAGTGACAACAACAACATAATCACGATATATAAACACTAATATGCTCAGTTTATCTATGAACTATACTTGCCGTGGTAACAGCTGGGCCTGCCATCGTCACTTCTCCATCAATCATATCTCTTAACCATACTGCAGTTTCTTCTACTCTCTCTCTTACTCGTGGGCACTCTCACTAACACTCTCTAAATCATATCTCTTAACCATGCTGCAGTTTCTCCTTCTTCTACTCTCTCTCTCTAACCCAGGCAGTTCCGGTCCATCAGCCGTGGGTAGAGCATCACTGCAGAGCTAGTGAAACTCGGCTAGCGGAACCCATAGACTTCATGGCCAGAACATCTGCTGCCTACGACCCGTTGAGGGGGGCATCTGACAGCAGATCCGAGTAACTGGGAGCCCAGAAGATCAGGGGAACCGTGTGTTGGTTCAGCGTTAAGGCTGCGTACGGTTTCATCACGTGCCAGGACACTGGTGCTGATGTTTTCGTGCACAGTCGAGTGATCGTTGCACCCAACACACGGCACCTCCAGCACTCTCTTGGCGAGGATGAGACGGTGGAGTTCAGTCTCTCACAGTCTCCTAAGGGTCCTGAGGCCAGGGATGTCTCTGGGCCGGGGGGTGCTGCTGTGCAGGGCTCTGCCTATGCACGGTGACGTCCCACGGGCCGGAGACACCGGTTCAAGGGTCCTAGGTGCTCTGGGGAGATGGACACCATCATTGTGATGTGCATCGCGACGGCGAGGGCTTTCTGCGGTGATGACAGGGCGGCTCTGCGCACTCTCCTCCCTCAAATCATTTAGGAGAATGGGCTGCCCTGCCTTGCCATCTCCAAAAGCTTCGCCCTCAATGCCCGTCCCGCCACTCGTCTGGAGCATCGGCCCCGGCCACAGCAGCCAGTCCCACCCCACACGACACCGCGGAAATGGCTGCAGTTGGATGCTCCTCTCAACAGGGCGACTGCTATCACTCCTAACGACCCAGCTTCGACTATGGACCTAGATACGACCACCGCTGAGATCCACGCACCTCCACCAGCAGCTGAGGAGGGACGGAAGTCTACTCCCGACCCCCTGATCTCCCAAGATCCAGTGGCACCTCTCTCCCCACCAAGACCTGCTGCCTACGAACTCCAAGACGACACCATGGACAAAAGAGCAGTGGAACCTCTTACTGACGTAGCCAACGACCAACTCTCGTCTCCCCAGCACGCCAGCTTCGACCCTCTCCTGAACTTCGACACTGACCCCGAAGAAGTAGCCAACACTGCCTACGGGAATTTAAAGAAGAAAAACCCCGACCTCTTCCGGAAACTAATGCAGTGAATACTTCCGGCTGTTGCTACTGAAGCCACATTTCAACAGCAATCCACTCCACCAGCAGCTGTCCTTGAGCCCCATTAATTATTCAGATCTGCTCTGGCGGGCCCTTATTTGGCCCGGTCCTGCCAAGGGAGGTAAATCTAACAACAACAACTAACCCAGGGGCAACCACTGACATCACTGTAACCCACCCAACCATCATGCCTTGCCAGTATTAGCAAGAGCATGAATATATATATCTATATATATATATATATATATATATATATATATATATATATATATATATATATAGATATAGATATATAGATATATATATATATATATATATATATATATATATATATATATATATATATATATAACCCAGGGGCAACCACTGACATCACTGTAACCCACCCAACCATCATATATATATATATATATATATATATATATATATATATATATATATATATATATATATATATATATATATATATATACATATAACCCAGGGGCAACCACTGACATCACTGTAACCCACCCAACCATCATGCCTTGCCAGTATTAGCAAGAGTATGAATATATATATATATATATATATATATATATATATATATATTTTTTTTTTTTTTTTTTATTTATATACATATGACAAAATGCAAAGGTCTATATATTTTACCGCTAGTACATAATAATAAATCTGTCCAATATATACAGCTTCCAGAAAACAAAAGTAAAAATTAAAGTCTATTACAAAGAAAATGCTCACGGTAAGCATCAGGTGGTTGCCATGGTAACGAGTCGTCCATCTGCCCTTCACCAATCAAGTTTCTCAACTATTCTGCACCAAACTGCTGCACACAACCACCATGCCACCTGGGGACAAATATCAACAGATAGAATAAGGTGGCACTGAACTGAATACTGGATTCCCAGCGCCTGTCAAACACCATATGGCAGTAATTCACAGCCAAGACACATGATAAGCGAAAGAACAAAAAACTGGAGAGAAGCAGTAAGGGAGAGAATAATTACTAAAATAGATGTTGACTAATTACTGGAGGGTCTCATTGTCAGGTAAAGGCTGAAAATAAATAATGAATTTTTCCCTGCAAAGGGGAATGTGGTTAAATCAGAGGAAACTTGGCAGTGATTAGTAGTGGTGGTGGTGGTGGTGATAGCAGTAGTAGTAGTAGTGTTGTATCCCCATGTTCATCTGTTGCCCTTCTCTCTAAGTCCACCATTCTCCTTTCGGGGGGGAAGGGAAGTAGCTGGGGGTGTTATTTAACCATGCAGTGTAGCCGCCCAGATATATCAGTGCTACCACATGAAGGCGTCCCTCTCCACCACCAAAGCAAAGTGGCAAATCAGCTTAATAGTTACACATGGAACTGTATTAGGCTTTTTTCTGTAAACTTGTAAATATAACCCTTTCAATCTAGTGGCATTATCTATTTATCCATCTGTATCTATCTACCTACCAATTATCACATGACTTAATCCTGTAAGGGGTAGCCACAGACAAATTGCCTCCACGTTGTTCTGTCCTCTGCCACTTGACTCCCCTCCCTCCAACTCACACTCCCTTCTCTCATATATTTCTCCATTCCATTCCTCCATCTCATCCTTGGTCTCCCCCTCCATCTCACTCACATACACTCCTAGTCAGTCTCTCATTCTCCATCCTCTCCACATTGCCAAATACATGCTTCAGATTATTCCTGCTACCTCTAGACGTTTATATTCAGCTTAGGAGAGACTTCAGACTGGTGAGGTTAGATGCAATATAACCTTCTTTAATCCCTTTACTATACCCGGGTGCAGTGGTGGCTGCTGGCCACTATCATCCACTCACTTGATGTAGTGCTGTCAACTTCTTCCTTCATTCATCATTCCCTTTTGGTGTCTGTCTCACTATCACGCACTCACTTGATGTAGTGCTGCCTACCTCTTCCTTCACCTGTCATTCCCTTTTTGTGTCTGGTCTCTTCTCTTCCCGTTTTTTTCCATCCTTCCTGTTACGTTTTATTACTCTTCTTTACACAATGGTCTAACGATGGCAAGAATACCACTGACAATGGCACTGGATTCAACAAGTGTAAAGCAAAAACGACGGAAAAAAGGCCAACCTATAACAAGGAATTAGTGTATTCTTCTCGAGGGCTATCCATGTGACTTTACAGTACAATAACACATTTGTTCTAACGTGACCAAGATTCCCAACCCCCTTCAGCTTGGTGATGGCCAGGTGTAGTCTTTGGTGATGGCCAGGTGTAGTCTTTGGTGATGGCCAGGTGTAGTCTTTGGTGATGGCCAGGTGTAGTCTTAGAAGGGTGGATGGACTTAAACTGACATAAACAAGGAGACCCGTTTTGTCTGACCATTTTGTAAGAATATAAGTGTTTCATGAAAGACCTAGTTTGCCCCGCGTTATCCTCATGCAAATGTACCACCAATTTTAAAATCTCCAGCAGGGTGAACATTCTCTCTCTCAAGCTAATAGAAGTGACAAAATGAAAAATATAGTATGTGAGGTGGTGTGTGGGGTGAAGAGAAGACAAAAGGGGGTACAAGGAACAGCATGGTGGAATGAAGGGGTGAGACAGGCTGTGGTGCAAAAGAAGAAAGCATACAGTGAGTGGATGGGACGAAGAGGCAAGGAGGAAGTTGAAGGACGGAAGGGAGAGTTATATGTAGACAGGAAGAGAGAGGTGAAAAGATTGTCCTGTGCTTGCCATTCTCAACAGGGTTCAGAAAGACCTCAGCTTATACCAAGACACAGCACTTAGGGACATAAATTATCGGTCTAAGTTGAATAAAATGACCTGGAGATGGTAAGAATAAACTAACACACAATCGGAGTGAAGTGGCAAGGAAAGACGCTGACCTGAACTGAGAACATACTACACTCAGACACTAATTTTCATGTAGGTACCTACTGAATAAAATCACTTGGAGACTGCCAGAATAAATTAAGGTGTCACTGCACTAAGAAGGCTGACAACTCACCTTAATTCGAAAGCCACTACACTTGGCACACTGGTTCTCTATGACTTAGGCTGCCACGTAGCTCCCTGACTCTGTATTCATGTTCCCATCTTCCCAGTAACCCAAGTAATGCACTACTGTAGTAACAAGTAACATCGTACTTGCAAGTGAAGGGAAAAATTAGTTGGAGGTGGGGGGAGAAAGTGAACAATATTACTCTCGTTATACCCACATGTTAAGCCTGTACCCCATGAAGAGTCCAAGAGGGGCCAAAATTGTTGTACACGGTAGTATGTAAATAGAGCTTCACAAGAAACTCACCTTTGTGGGGACAGCTCAGTGTGATGGTGTGTATGGGTGTAGCAGTGACAGTAGGAAATGAATACCCGGTACATGATACATTGGTGTGTGTGTGTGTAATTCACCGGGTCGGTCAGGATCACCTGATGGTCATGATCGTCAGCTTTTACCCTCCCGGAAGGGAGCTGAGAGCTCATATAGTCCGATCTAAGGGCAAGGCTGTGACCTTCACACACGCACACACCCGTCCCCTTGCTCAAGGGGGACGGTAACCACCCACTTCGTCAGTGAAACTTTTCGCAACCTGAGCGAGGCGCGAACTTCTGTCTACCAGTTGGCAAGCGAGAACGTTACCACTGCACGAGCGAGCGGTGTGTGTGTGTGTGTGTGTGTGTGTGTGTGTGTGTGTGTGTGTGTGTGTGTGTGTGTGTGTGTGTGTGTCAGTGGGAGTAGGAAATGAATACACAGTCCATGATACAGAACTGACACTGACAACACTGAATGAGCCGTCCTTACAACACACAAGAAATAACCAGGTGGAGCAGAAGAGCAGCGTTATAAATGCACCACACTATTTTTACACAGGCCACACAACTTATTAGAGTACACACACACGTTGCCCATACTTGGCAATTTCTGCCCCAACCGAGCAGTGTTGAAAGCAATTTGCCAAAGTATTGTACAAGATTTTTTGTGAATACCAGTATTATCCTCACCCAACTTTAAGCCCACAGTTCCCTTCATGACCTATCCATGCTGATCTAAAATTACAGAGATAAAATCGTCAAGACAGCGGTAGTAAAACTGTTACTGTGACTCCCTGCTCATCTACATGTAAACTCGGTGGTGTGCAGGATGTAGTTGCCTTTCTGCAGTGCCACATCCTGCTGTCATGGGATAGGGATTGAGGGACGTATATATTAATAGTGGTACTGGCGTGGTTATATCAGTGCCACCACCTGCAGGCATCCCTCCAACACGTCATCGTTTTGAAGGGGTTATATACGTGAAATTCTCTTCAAAAAATACCCCAAAACCCACATAATAAAAAAAAGCAATAACCAAAAATCGAGGAATTACATTACATACGAACATTCTAAAAATTTCGGGAGCAGAATGTTTACAAAATTTCGGCAAGGACACATAAAAACCCGACACCCTTTAAATACCTCTAAACAACAATTCTCCACAAACTCACACATATCTCCATTACCTTGCATAACAACAGTAAGCAGAATTAAGTGGGGAAAATAGATGTTAGTAAAGAAAACGTGGTTATAGAGCAGGATACTCTCTACGCCAGCCATCTTCGACGTCAAATCTTACAAAAATGCCGAATATCATCTCAATACATCCACTTTCCCTCACACACGTACACCCAAATAATCTCTATTGCTTACCTAACATTAGTGAGTAGAATTATGTAAATAGATTAGATGGAAGCTGCCGAAAAACGAATCAGAGCAGGATATTATACGATGCTGGTCTTCTTCGGCGTGTTCTTCCATTTACACCACCATTCCACCAACCACCTCAAAACACCAATATTTCCATCACATACTTATACCCTAGTAATCTCTCTTAACTTATTTAATATTAACAAGTAGATTTATCCACGTAAATCAGATGCTAGTGGTAAAATTATAAACTGGACCAGGATACTCACGACGCCAGCCTTCTTGAGCGTCTGCTCGGACTTTGTCGCCCTTCTTTATCACGAAACACGAACACTCACTTGAAATACTCACCTCTAAGTTAGCTCCATTGCCTTATCAAATTTTCCCAAACAGAATAATACAAGGCAATTAACTGTAACAGATTTAAAAAGTGGAATCAAGGCAGGATACTCACCACCACACTTCTAAGTGTTCTCTTGGAACATGAACTCGCAACGCCAACCTCGAAAGGATTCATAAAAGATTTTAAACCAATTTCCGGGATTTGATATGCCTTCACAGCATTTAAAAAACATCAGAAACAGTTTTGCTTCGTTGATTTTTTTTCCGATTTTACACATATGTATGTGTTATTTTAGCTTATTTGCGTGAGAACTGAAAAATAAACAAGCAGTTTTATAGACGTGCCCCGGACGCATATTTCCCAACTCTGGAAGGGTATATACATAGGGAGAAATTAGAACCAATCAGAGCGCGAGGAGCTAAACGATGACGTCATAGACATTATTGCCAGCTACGGTCTCAAAGTTTACTATGAATTTATGCAATTCACGGATTATATGATGTATTTATTTTAGTCAAACATATGATTATTGTTGAACACTAGTTTAACAACTTTGTTATTTTCAGATGAGATGGATCATGAAATATATTTAGCTTTTATTGACTTGTCCTATTTGGTAATATTGCACAGTGGCTCACAAAGTCGATACTAACTTTAAAAATATATATTTCGATCGCATATGTGGCTAAATAGTATAGTTGTAAACGTTATTATTAACAGTTTAATGACAAAAATGTTGTTGATACCTAATGGGATGAATAAAACAATACATAAGATGTTAAAGCTGATGGTATGTGACCTATAAGTGGCATACAAACTACAGACAACAACAATCCATCTATTTTGAGACAAATTTCACCAATTTAATTATATTTTGATAAAATTATTAGTACAATAGCCTTAAAATTATAGCTTTTTGAGAGAGAGAGAGAAATAGGCCTACACTACGTATTATGGACATACCATATTAGGTAATAAGGTTTATTACTGTCCTTTGTATTGAAGGCAGTATACTGGCCATTACTAGGTCATGAAAAGAAATCATAATTGAAATAGTGTGCTATTTACACGGATACAGTATAAGCTCCATTTATTAAATTATTTAGAGAGAGCTAATGTGTCCTCAAGTAAACCTATAGGGCAGTTTTGTTTTGGTGATCAAAATTAGCCTACTGTGCCAAATATAGTAACCCTCTAAGCTCATCCTATCAGTAACTAAGCTTTGTAAGGTTGTTTTTCAAGGTACTGTACAAGCTGTTGTAAAATAGCACAACGTCAAAAATTACCTTTAAATGGTGGATACTGTTTGATTACCTTTTGCCCCCCAAATCTCCTTACCTTACCCAATTTTTACTTGTCATTCATTGTGTTCAGTGGAATAAAGTGATTGTTTCTATGCTACAGTATAAGCTCCATTCATTAAATTATTTAGTGAGAGCTTATTAATACTGTGTCCTCAAGTAAACCTATAGGGCTGTTTTGTTTGGTGATCAAAATTAGTCTACTATGCCAGTATAGTAACTTACTAAGCTCATCCTATCAGTAACTAAGCTGTGTAAGGCTGCTTTTCAAGGTACTGTACAAGCTGTTGTACTCGTAAAATAACACAACGTCAAAAATGGCCTTTGTAAGGTGGATGCTGTTTGATTACCTTTTGCCTTCAAGATCTCTTTACCTTACCTGGTTTTTACTTGTCATTCATTGTGTACAATGGAATAAAAAGTGATTATTTCATTGAGTGTTTATTTTTCTTAGCTATTATAACAGTACCGAATATCTTTTTGGCAGCTAGACTAGACTTATTACTGAGCTGAGCTAGACTGGAATTTATGCATAAATTTATTAGTTATTGCCATATGCTTTAACAAAATATGAATGACACTTCAATTCACACCTCGTTTTCAACATAAGATTATGGATTGATAATAGATACCGTACAGTATTAATTACAGCCAGAGCTAACAATAGTATGGGTAGAACACAATGTATATACCAGCTCACAGTTGTCAAGAGCAAAATGTAACCCTGAAATTATGCAAAGAAATTTGTGTCGTCAAAATTATATCGTCCACATTTTGTTTGAGCATATGGCAGTTCTTATTACAGTACTGTACAGAATACCTTTTTAAAGCTAGAGTGGACTTGTGGTAAAATATAAGATCAGCAAAAACCACAATTTTTATACAAGTATACTACGGTACTGTACAGTACAGCTTTTGGGGGGCTACAGTAGTGTACTTAATACTGAGCTAAGACTGAAATTTCTACAGTAGTGAAATCTAAAAGAAACAAACTGCAGTAAAATAATATTTAAGTGAATGTTTATTTTTAAATTTTTATAAATTTATTGAAATCCGAAACAAACTGCTATAAAATAATATTTAAGTAAATGTTTAGAGTGAAAGCTGAGTTCTGGGAGAATGCAGAAGCATAACTGGACAGGTCTGATAAAAATGAGAGTGTTTTTGATTGGTGATATGAATGGTTAAGTGGGGAATGCAAGAATAGATAATGGTTAGCCAGTGGGGTATACCCACTGAAATGGATGGGAATGGTAGAGCCTTGATGGAAGTGTGTGCTGGGAAGGGCTAGGTGATCACCAATACCCTTTTCAGGCACAGGCTGATCCATCAGTATACATGGAGAAGTATAAGATGAATGGAAGATGAGATGACTGAACATAAGGCAATGATTGATTATGTATGTGTGGATGATGAATGAGGTCTGATACGGGAGTGTACAGGGGATGGGGTAATGGCCTATCTCAGGGAGATAACCAAGGGATTAGCAGAAGAACAGGGAGGCTTCAGAAAGGGGAGGGGGTGTGCTGACCATATACTCTCAGTTAGGTGCAAAGTATTTTGAGAGGGGAAAGAAGTTGTATGCAACCTTCATGGACCCGGAGAAAGCATATGACAGAGTAGACAGCAGACAAGGAATGTGGAAGGAGCTAAGAATATATGAAGTAGATGGGAAATTGCTGAATGCTGTTAAGAATATGTATCAGGGTGCTAGGGCGGCAGTGCGGTGGAAAATCAACTGAGCAAGTTCTTTTATCTGAGTGTTGGACTGAGGTAGGGGTGTGTCATGTCTCCGTGGTTGTTCAGCATATACATGGATAGTGTGATAAAAGAAATATATGGTAAAGCAGTGGATATTGGAATGTCCCTAGTGCAGGAGGGCAGTGTGGAAACTGCCTGTACTGTTGTTTGCTGATGACACAGTTTTACGAGAAAATGAATGGGAGCTGCAGGGTTCTGTGAATGAGTTTGGAAGTGTTTGTGAAAAGAAGAAAATTGAAAGTGAATGTAACAAAGAGTACAGTTATTGTTTTTGAAAGGCGCGATGCCACAAAATGCCTAGTGAGGTTGAATGGTCAGGAAATGGAGAATCTGAGAACCTTCAGTAGTGTGATGAACAAAGATCGAAGTTTAGAGAATGAAGTGCGAGAAAGCGTGCAGCAGAAAAAAGAGGGTTGCAAGGCACACTGAGGGCAGTGACAAGGAATAGGGAGTGAGCATGTAAGTGAAGAAGTCATTGCATGATAGTACTCTGAATCTCACTCTAATGTATGGAAGTGAAGCTTGGACCTTGCTAGAGGGACACAAATCGAGAGTGAGATCAGTGGGAATAAAGTTACCTGTGAAGAGGATGTGGAGTTACATGGAGAGACAGATGAATGAGGAAGTTCAAAAGTGTTGTGGTGTTGTTGTGGATGTTTTGGAAAGTACAAGAAAGCAATATCACAGACTGGCACAAAACACTATATTATGTGAACATTATAGCAGCAACCTGCTTCAGCTGCCCTCTGGTTCAATGACTGCTGCCATGCGACTTTGCATTTGCAACGTTGCACTCTACATTATGAGCAAGGTTGCGGGGACACTTTGGCTTCGATGACAGAGCTGCTGATGGTCGACGTCCTTTACTGAGGGGGGCTGCTCCTCTTGGCATTCCTGGGGACCTTCTTGCTATGGAAGTTGGTTGGCAAGGAATCTTCCCACGACCAGCTCCACCATACTTCACCGATGAGCCTGCACAGTTCAGCATGGTGTTCAGGTGATTTGCAGTTTTAACTGAACCTATTTTCTGAAGGAATCTTTGCAGGGCCACTCGAGTTTCTAAATTTCCATACATAGCAGTTGTTTCAATTAGCTCCTCTGCTACTACTTTTGATTCAGCAGTTAGGTCAACAGTGTCTTCAGCAATATTTCCAGACTCTCTTGCATCGGTTTCCATCCTTGAATCTGTTTCCATCCTTGCATCTGTTTCCATCTTTACATCTGTCCCATTTCCTCCATTGCTTTCATTTTCATTTTCTTCTACCTCAGTCAAACCTTTAAAGAAACTCTCCTTAGTGGCTTTTTCTGTGCCAACGGCTAAGGCTGCCAACCACTGCCGACTACTGCTGGTCAATACAAAGATTTGGGACACTGCTGTCATGCCATAGTCTGCACATGCAATCTGATGTTTACAGATGGCCCCATTTTGTCCTTTCACACACGTGCACATGCCAATGGAGAGGTCAACTTCATACACCTGTGTTTGGTCAGACTGCCTTTGCACAGTATAGACCTCCACCTACGGATTTTACTGCATCAACTGCTACCTTGTCGACAGTAATGGACTTCACCCGTCGTCGGCGCAGTGTTACGTCCCCCAACCGCTGTCTCATGTAACAGTCGAAGATCACCATGAAGACCAGCAGCTGCGCAGTGTTGTAGGCCTTGCATCTGAAATAATAGTAAAAACCATAATATGAATAATACATTGTAGGTCCGAATGCTTAATACAAGAATGTACAGGCACTCCTCATTTTACGATGCTTCGACTTGCGAAGGATTCGAAATTACGATGGTGATAGTATCATATGTAGTCTCACTGTTTGAGTGTTATCAGAGTTTATTCAAATTTATTGGGAGATTCCATTAATATTTTCTTGCATTATTCACATGCAGTACAAAAATTCATTATTGCTTCGATTTACGACTGCTTCAACTTATGATGGATGTCTTAGTCCTAAACCCCACCATCAGTCGAGGAGTACCTGTATACAATTTGGAAAACATAAGTCAAAATATAATGCCAAATAAGAAACTCTGTTTTATTAGGAGTTAGTTAATCCTTACCTATTGAGGACAATATCCTTAATTATGCAGATTGTTGATTCTGCATAGTTATTGGTGTGATGCCCCCGCAACATCGCACCAGCTCGGAAAGCGATCGGCCACTCTTCTCTTCTTTGTACCAGAGATGTTAGATAACTGCAAATATAAAATCAAAATCTATTTTGAGAGAAAAAAAAATGGAAACTTAGAGAAGAAAAAAATTATCTATCTATTGCCAGACGCCTTAATCCCGTATGGGATTAAGGTGTCTGGCCTCTCACTCTCCATCCTCTCCACATGGCCAAACCACCTCAGTGTGCTCTTCCTAATGCTTCCTATCACATCCACATCCACACCACAATGCTCCTTTATATCCTCATTTGTCAGCCTGTCTCTCCATGTAACTCCACAGGCTTCTCTTAACCCGCCCCGTCCTGACGACGTTCTTGTATGTCCAAACATGATGTAATCTCACGTCCCGCTGACGTACTTAAACGTGCCAAAATTGCAAGGTGCATAATTTGACAGAACATGAAGTCACTAGGTAAATAAGTGTTATTATTATGCAAAATATTATCGTAAGGCCTGTAAATATGTGAAAACAATTCTGTAAAGTGGAAAATGGTATGATGTCACTGGGAAAGTATTATGGAACTTGAAAAAAATACAATTTATGATGAAACAACAATGTTACCCTACCATCTGTGACCTACTGTAATTGGGCGATTTCGCTATTTCCGCCCAATGGAACATTCCTTATTTCATATGTTTTCTGTATAAAAACCAATATACTCTTGTACTACATGTTTCTTTCTTTGTAATAAATAAATATGTACCGTACGTAATCAGTATTGTTTTCCATATTAATACCTACCATAGAAAATGTGAGAGCAGCAGTGCACCTCCACAGAACATGATACCAGGTGTAACATAACTATACCTGTTTAGGCCACTTGACGACCCCAGTAACCACTTTCATTGTGATTTTCCTTTGTTTCTCACCAAAAGCAGAGATTTGAGCCAAAAAAAAGTGGGTCCAAAATTTGTTGGGACTGGGGGGTACCACTACTAGGAAACTTGTCAGGACGGGGTGGGTTAAATAACTCATTTCCACTGCTCTCACTCTTGCCTTGTGTCCCTCCAACAACATCCAAGCTTCACTTCCATACGTTAGAGTTGGTATCACAATACTGTTATGTAGTAACTTTCTCACATCCATGCTCACTCCCAGTTTCTTATCATTGCTGTCAAGAAGCCAGCAACCTTTCTTCCTTGTTATACCCTTTCAAGCACTTCACCCTCCAAACTTCCATCCTTACTCATCACACTCCCCAAGTACTTAAACGTACTCACATTTTCCATTTCCTCACCATTCAACCTCACTGTACATTCACTGACTTCACCTCTCTCAAAGACTATCACTTTACTCTTCCCTACATTCACCTTTAGATTCAGTTTCTTACACACTCTCCCAAACTCATCCACCAAGCCTTGCAGCTCTCCTTCGTCTTCACTCAACAACACAGTATCATCTGCAAACAATAGTACAGGGAGTTTCCAAACACTACCCTCTCTCACCAGGGCCACACCAATATCCACTGCCCAACCTTGTATCTCTTTTATTACCCCATCCATGTACAGATTGAACAACCATGGAGACATGACACATCCCTGTTTCAACCCAACCTTCAAAGAGAAAAATTCACTCAGTTCACCATCCACACGCACTGCAGCCTTAGCACCATCATACATACTCTTCGCAGTGTTCAACAACTTCCCATCTACTCCATATATTCTTAATACTTTCCACATTCCTTTTTTTTTTTTTTTTTTTTTTTTTTTTTTTAATGTGTCCGACTCTGGGCATAGGCTTCACAGCCTGCTATCAAGGCCAAGTAGTCCTCCTACATACCATACACTTCTATATGTCACCACTTCGGCACTAACACCCACCGTCCATATTGAATACATGCTAGGGCTGTCTCATACAGGACTGGTGTATTGGTATTAGCGGGGGTATTTTTACGACATGTCGGCAGGTCTTCTGGTAGATCAGTAAAGCGTGCTTCTACGAAATTCAAATCTTTAAACTGTTCCCTGCCCCAGCGGGGATTTGAACCTGGGTCCGTTAGGACTGCAAGCCACTTCTCTACCAATTGAGCCACCGCCTCCTCCTGTCATATGCTTTCTCCATATTCATGAAAGCCGCATACAACTTCTTTCCCTTCTCTAGAAACTTTTCCACAAAGATCTAAGAATGAATATCTGATCTACACAGCCTCTTCCCTTCGTAAAGCCTCTCTGTACTCCAACTAATTCCTCTGTTATTTCCCTAACTCTGTCAATAAGTATCCTATCATACACTTTTCCTATTACACTAAGAAGACAAATGTCCCTATGATTACCACACACTTCTTTATCCCCTTTCCCTTTGTACAAGGGAATAATTATACCTGACTTCCAATCCTCCGGGAGTTTACCTTCCTCCTATGCCAATCTGCACATCTTCCACATCTATTCTACTACTATCTCTCTCCCATGCTTCAGCATTTCACCACACACTCCATCAATTCCTGAGGCCTTCCCTAATTTGAATTTCTTCATTGCTTCCACTACTTCTATCCAACTGATTTCTTGCTGTCTTCTCACCTTCCTCCTTTTCCCAGCCACTTATACTCACATTACTTCCATTCTCTATGTTCAACAATTCCTTAAAGTGTTCTCTCCATCTGCTCACTTTCTCTCCCTTCTCCACTAGCAAACTGCCATCTTTAACTATCACTCCCCTACTGACTTCACTGGCACCCTGTCTTACTCTCTTCACCTCTTTCCAGAACATTTTCTTACAGTCCCTCCACTTCACACTCAAATTCCTTCCAAATTCCTCATCCACTCTCTTCTACTCTCTCTTACTAATCTTTTCACCTCTCTCTTCCTTTCTACATATAACTCTCTCTTCTGCCTCTCAACTTCTTCCATGCCCCTAAGAAAAACAATATTTATCATTGGTGACCCTTATTATAAGAAAAAGTAATTAAAGATAAAAATAAATACAGTACTGTAAGTACCTTCTAAAATTGGAGTATTTCTCTAGAAGAAAACTGGCTTCAACTTTCTTCCACAATTCGCTGAATTCATCCCTTGAACTTGCATATACAAGAGACTTCATCACACCCATAAGCTCTTGGTGATTTTCTTTATGGATGCCATGCTTGGAATCCAGAAGCCAGCGCCATACTTGCTGTAAAATGTGGAATACGCAGAGGAAGAGCTTTGATGTAGGCCATGTGGCTGCAAGAGCCTTCCTTTCTGCTTCGCAGTTATCTGTCATGAAACACTGTGGCTCCCCTCTGCTATAAAAGGCGCACTCGCCAAGTGCCTCTTTGATCATGCCAAAACCTGTCAAGCACAAAGTAAGAAAGATTATAATTACAATTCATAACCAATTGTTTCATCAGGAAACATACTAAGTATCCAAAATAACAAACAAAAGCAGTACTGTATATGGTACACTAACTTTTAGTAAGTGTCGCTTCATCTTGAGAAGATGTGAACCCTATTGCTAATGGCACTGCACCAGCTGGTCCTGCACACAAGAATGGTATTACAGCTGTGTTAAGCTGGTCAACACAGCCTGTGGCATCTACAAAAACTACCTCTCCAGCTTCTTTTAGTTGCCTGTGGGCCCTCATCATAAATGGTGTTATCAACAATACCGGTACACAAAAGTTCTTTTGGTCGTGTTCAAATTTCACGATGACTTCTGGGTTGGCCTGCACATAATTTTGTATTGCTTCAAACATGGTTGGCATATTTAATCCACCATGCTCCCTGTTCCGCCACATGTCCCACATATACTGAATTGATCTCCGAGTTGGATTTACAGCATGATCAGCTTGCCCATACATATCATCACACAGGCCCATCTTGAGTACATGATGATGATGTGCCCGCACTGGTGTCATGCCTGTAATATAAAGATATAATTACTGTACTGTATATACATAATTATATACACTGTATTAGCTTATGATCTCCATGCCACGTGTCCGCAATATGCAACATATTGTCAATGCCAGACCTGCAAGCTGATTAAAAACTATCCACCTTTGACAGAAACCAGTTGTTCCAACCAGGCCTTAATAAAAAGTTAGATATATAGTATGCAAAGGTTGATAAGAAAAGGCTCTTGATTTTTTATGCTGACATGCGCTCTAAATACAGTAGTATTGTACAGTATCATGCCCAGCTTAAAATTTGAAGTTATCTACTATTATATAGCACAGTGTATCTTAATACAGTATTTAGTTATCCATATATAGGCTCATCCTTATGGTTATTCCTTATCTTAATACTATACTGTACCATACCCTATTCCATGGTATAATATTTATTTGTTTGTACAGTATTTATGTTAACTGATAGAGGAAACAATACTGTATTACAGTTGATGTAACTCAATACTGTGCTTATGATTTTCCATTTAGAAAAACTAGACTCTACAACAGAAGTGATGTTGCCTTTTCCAGTCTAGGAGTCATAGTTTCAGGATTCAAAACACCACACATAGAAACTATACCCTGATTCACAGGACAGTAGTAAACCCTAAAGTTTGAGGCAATACCGATTTTGTTGTTGACTATACTTAAAAGTTTTTTTCTGAAGTCTCAATAGACAGCTTAGGCTAATTATTTTAACCTTCAACATATTTTTTTCTAGCTAATAATGTACTTAAAGCTTATTCTTCATCTCTATAGAAGACTTACTTTATGTCTATACCATATTTTAGCTTATGCAGTACTTAAAAGCTTCTTTCTTATCTAAATTAAAAACTTACATATTTAAGCTTAAAGCTTATGATATGCTTATTTACATTTCATTGGATGAGAAGGTGCATAAAGTCTGCCAGTTGACATTTCTGGAAGGAGTGATACAAATGTAATCATACATAAAAACAGTAGGCAAATCTATCACATAATATATATATTCAACACTTTTGTTGTGAGGGAAAGCAATGTATGAAAATTTTCCACTTTTAAAATCACCAAAATACTTGTAGAACCCAAAATTATGAAAAATGGATAATTATGCTGCAAATCACTTGAAAGACAGCATCTAGTATTTTCAGTGCTCATCTACACTTATTAATCATTTTTAATGCTTTTAGTTTGATCTTTCAAAAATATAAATAATAATGCATTACAATATGGTACCTTCCTCAAAGTACTTCTCAAACACCTTCTTTGTATTTGTTGCTACTCTCAGCTGGTTGAGACTCTGCTGCTTGAAGGGAGTGATTGTGTTGCCCATGGATCTCCACAAAACATGGAAAATCCCTGAACTTTTCAGGAGTCCTCTTGTGCACAATACTGATGGTCACATCCAAGAACACCTTGCAACTGTAAAAATGCGTGGAAATGAAGATGTTAGACTAGGTTCGTTCAGTTACTGTATACGGTACTATATATGTAATTCCATTAGTGACTGTATACTATATATGTAATTCCATTGGTAACTGTATATTTCATTAGGATTTGTACCATATACTATATGGTTACCCTGTTGAAGTTTTCTTTAATCCTTTATGCTTTACACCATGATGACATATTAGTTTTTGGCGAAATAATTTTCTCTCGCCAACTGGGTACAATTTATAAGAATTAAAACACTGCATATTTTTAATACAAAAAATTTCTTTCCACTGCTGGAATTCTTCTCTGCACTTCACGTTTGTTCTAAGTTTAATACAGTCTTGTTCCTTTTCAATGTCAACATTTTTAAAGCCATCACCTTCTAAGTCCAAGATTAAATCCATTGTTGCTGAAGTTCTTGGTTTTGGGGTAAGGGCTTGCGAGTTGCGACTTGGTGAAGTTTGCCTCGAGGTAGATGGATTGTTGTTGTCTGTAGTTTGTATGCCACTTATAGGTCACATACCATCAGCTTTAACATCTTATGTATTGTTTTATTCATCCCATTAGGTATCAACAACATTTTTATGTCATTAAACTGTTAATAATAACGTTTACAACTATACTATTTAGCCACATATGCGATCGAAATATATATTTTTAAAGTTAATATCGACTTTGTGAGCAGGAATTAATAGCCACTGTGCAATATTACCAAATATGGCAAGTCAATAAAAGCTAATATATTTCATGATCCATCTCATCTGAAAATAACAAAGTTGTTAAATTAG
Source organism: Coenobita brevimanus (assembly GCF_032717465.1). Lineage (NCBI taxonomy): Eukaryota > Metazoa > Arthropoda > Malacostraca > Decapoda > Coenobitidae > Coenobita > Coenobita brevimanus. The sequence goes on along the minus strand of NW_027644717.1, from coordinate 56,713 downwards.
TGTCCAACAATTAATACATGTGTCTGACTAGAATAAATACATCATATAATCCGTGAATTGCGTAAATTCAAAGTTAACTTTGAGACCGTAGCTGGCAATAATGTTTATGACGTTATCGTTAAGCTCCTCGCGCTCTGATTGGTTCTAATTTCTCGCCATATATATACCCTTCCAGAGTTGGGAAAGATGCGCCCCGGACGCTCAAAACACTTATAATTTTGGAACCTCGGCTTTGTCGCCGATGTGATACCCGCGAAGTTCAAATTGGTATCATAGTTTTGATAAATTCGCTTGTTTATATGCTAGCATCGCTGCACTTATGATCGAGTTAACTATGTAAAAGATTTTTATATGCTACATTATTTGCATGAATACTATCCTCTTACGGGATATTTTGGGTTTGTGACGATAAGATGAAGCCGATGTCAATAACTAAGTACAAAATTCCCACATCTGGCACTTTCTAGTTTCAAATTCTCCCTAAAATTAGTTTAAACCTCAGCAGTACTATATGTTACCTTTTTAGAGACTTAGAAAGGAAATCACGGTACAGTTTTCTTTTGCTTCCCTTAGGCGAATATTATGTACTGTGACAGAGATACCGCGATGCAGTACTAAATAGCACGTGTAGTTAGGTAGCGAGATTTTTTAAGAATACGCAAATCATATACTTATGCCTGTGTCTTGATGAGTTGTCTAATAGTTCGCTGTCGATCTTACACACCCTTCCCAGCACCTTACCCTTCCCAGTATCTTACACACCCATCCCAGCCTCTTACACACCTTTCCCAGCACCTTACACACCCTTCTCAGCACCTTACACACCCTTCCCAGCACCTTACACACCCTTCCCAGCACCTTACTCACTCTTTCCAGCGTATTACACACCCATCCCAGCACCTTACACACCCTTCCCAGCATCTCACACACCCATCCCAGCACATTACACACCTTTCCCAGCATTTTACACACCCTTCCCAGCACCTTACGCACCCTCCCCGGTACCCTTCCCATATGGACATACACTGTCACTAATTCCTTCTTATATAAACTTTTCCTGCAAGTGTATGTTTGTATTTTAATCTGTGTAAAGGTACTGGCCGGCATGACCTTGGCACTTATAGCCTGCCTGTAGTTTATATCTTGTTCCGGATGTCTTGTTCAGTCATTCATAAGGCGTCATTATTCATTACACTGAGTGGCACATAGTCTAGAATATCGTATGAACTTTTCCTCATCACCTATACGTTCTTGGTCTTTTCACATTTGTCTCATGTACCCATTTCATTTTAATTTTATCGGAAATGGCTAAACTAAGCAATAACAGCTCTTCTTCTTCCTCCACCTCCCCACAGGACCACTGGCTACTGTCTTCCATGGCTCCAGTGATAAAAATGATCCCTACATTCGCAACGTAACTCGCTGACATCGCTTCCAGTGTGAAAAGTGACATCATAAGCATCACGAACGGACTGGGGTGTATTGGTGTTGTGATGAGGTGGGGTAGACTGAGATGGTTTGGGCACGTGAAAAGGATGGAGGATGACAACTGGGTGTGGAGAGTGAGAGTTATGAATGAAGAGTTGAGAGGAAGGATGGGACTGGAGTGTATTGGTGTTGTGATGAGGAGGGGTAGATTGAGATAGTTTGGGAGGAAGGATGGGACTGGAGTGTATTGGTGTTGTGATGAGGAGGGGTAGATTGAGATAGTCTGGGGAGGAAGGATGGGACTGGAGTGTATTGGTGTTGTGATGAGGAGGGGTAGATTGAGATAGTTTGGGAGGAAGGATGGGACTGGAGTGTATTGGTGTTGTGATGAGGAGGGGTAGATTGAGATAGTTTGGGAGGAAGGATGGGACTGGAGTGTATTGGTGTTGTGATGAGGAGGGATAGATTGAGATAGTTTGGGAGGAAGGATGGGACTGGAGTGTATTGGTGTTGTGATGAGGAGGGGTAGAGTGTATTGGTGTTGTGATGAGAGGAGGTAGATTGAGTTGGTTTGGGAGGAAGGATGGGACTGGAGTGTATTGGTTTGTGTCATGAGAAGGGGTAGACTGAGATGGTTTGGGCATGTGGAAAGGATGGAGGATGCCAACTGTGTGTGGAGAGGGGGGCGGAAAATAGGAAATGTAAACGTCGGGGGTAGGGATGTGAGAGGCAGACCGAAAAAGACCTGGGACGAGGAGTAAGGGAATGAATAGGGAGGCTGCCAGAGATCAAGCAGCGTGGAGTGCCGTCATTACGAACTGTCCGTCTCCTCCAAGTTGATGTTGTCCCATGCTAAGGTGGGGACAAATATTAACGAGTAGTTGGGAAAGAAATAATTAAGGAACAGGTGTTAGGGAGACTCCTTACCCGTATGTATGTTTCTTAGCACCGCAACCTCCTGAAAATGATAATCTTTGGTCCGCATTCTCGTCGGGCAAGGCAGATCCCAAACACTTCTTCCTTAATGATTTATTTTCCAAACTACTCATTAATATCCCCTGGTTGACTTCTAATCTCTTGTCAGTGTCGACATAGATTGCATGAATTACACACAAGAATATAGTAACGGAGCAGAATTAGAAATAAATTGTTAGGACACTCCCTAACGCCTCTTCTTAACGATTTGCTTTTCAAGATACTGTACTGATTAAGCAAATAGAAATATCATCCGTAATATGCGAGATTTCGTAGTACCTCCTCCTCGGCAATTTATTTTGCATATTACACATTAATGTTATTATTCATATAATCTGTGACTTTTAATATCGGCGTAGATTCCATTTATAACACACTGGAGGATTTTAAGGTGTATGCGCAAAACAATCGCCCAGGAAGAGACGCTACGGAATCTCCAAAGCCTAGCCTATGTGGTGCAGTGGTCGAGTGTGCATCTCACACGCTGGTGGACGCGGGTTCGCCTCCCATCCGAGTTGTTAAAAACTTTGGATTGCAAAGGCAATCCCAAAACTTTACTGGACTGGCCTATATGAGAGATTTAGGCTGAACTATTAATGTCGGCACAATTGCAACTCAGAGTAGCATAGAAGAGAATATTATGGTGCATGGTGCAAAATAAATCGCTGAAGAAGTGTTGCGAAAATCAATCCGTAATATCGCTGGAACGTGGCCCTCACACCCTTTTTTTCCTTAGCGATTTATTTGCAAATTAGGCCTTTCTGTTGGGTTGTATGATATTTATACTTTGCTAATACCGTCATAGCTTTCATCAAGAGGATATTAAGGTCAAGAGTGCAAAATAGTTCGCCGAGAAGGAAATGTTACCAAATCTTCTACATAAAATATCGGCACAGTTGCATCAGTATATAGAATATTAAGGTGTAATGTGCACAATAAATTGCTAAGGAAGAGGTCTTACGAAGCCTCCTAAGTCGGGGTTGAAAATTAAGCCGTCATGTCGTTGAAATGGAAGGATTTTTAGTACTTTTTCCTGATCAATTTATTTGGTATTTTACACTTTCTTGTCCTCTCTGTCGTTATCGGTATTTTTTAATACAGTCATAGTTCCTATTAGCATCAAATTGGGGGATATTAAGGTGTAACAGGCCAACTAAGTCACCGAGGAAGGGATGTTACAAATTCTCCAAGGCCTGTCTCGCCAAATGTCAACAAAGATCAGCTGATCGGCGCGCCAGCATGATTTTCTAATAATAATTTCGTCTATTTCTCGTTGGTGGTGTTTGACATCTTTCTGTATAAGCAGGGAGAGTGAAAACATGGAGATGGCGGAAGTTCTACGATTTCGCCAGGCAACACTGAAAATTCGCCTTTTACTCGCAGTCAACCAAAACACTCGTGCACGAGGGTTACCTTGTGTCGGTCACTAGCAGTGGTGTTTTCAAGGCAAGCATCATGCCTCCACTGTCCAAAAAGCTACAGGACTGTACCTGGTATGTTCTTGGCTAGAGATAGTTGTTGAGAGACGGGAAGGGGTCCACCACTGGCACAGACAAAACCTCGTCAGTGATACTCTGTCCAAAACGCCCCAGCAGTGAGGTTCACAAACCGGAAAAGACCCAGTCTGTGCAACACAGGATGCACAAAACTTCATTCATCCATCATACAGCACTTTATATCAATTACAAACCTATACAATTAAGTCTTCACCTTGATGCTTATTTTCTCAAAACATAGTATTTCTAGCTTCTCTTTGCATCTACTGTAATTCATCTCAGATTTGGATCATTTTGGTGTCATTTTTTCCTAATTTCAATACCTTTGCGCCCTGAAGTGTTAAGTAGCATATATTCTTTTTTATCAACATGCCATTTTCTGTGAGAATATTTTCCGCATTTTATTGCATTAGGTATAAGATAACAACCATTTTGCACAACAGATAAGCCAGTATGCATTTCCAGGAAGTTTAATTATGATTTGACCAATTTGCAGGAAAAGAAAAATCTGAATATATTCAATAGCTGCAAGTCTGCTATGATGTAGCAGAGGAGTAGCTGGAAGAAGAAGGGAACCAAACAGCACATCTGTGGGCATCACACCTTTGTTGCCAGGCATGTGTCCAGGTCAGTTCCAAGCTTGGTATATCAAAAGCTTAGTAGGCTTTCTACCATTCCTTCCATAATTGCTTCATTATAGCTTAATATTCTACTGCCAGTTACTTGGGAAATGGTGACAACAATGATAATGATGAAACTAACAATGATGATGTTGGTAATGGTGATGGTTTATCTTACTGGCTTTATCCGTGACAGGTGTAGTTCAAGCCAGTGGTGGGATGCGCAGCCAATGGAGAGTCTCCCCATACCTCTGGGCCCATGTCACCCACAGAACCCAGTATTATTATTTTTTTTATTTTATTTTATTTTTTTATTGCCAGACGCCTCAATCCCGTTTGGGGTGGCCACAAACAAATCGCCTCCAAGTCGCCCTGTCCCCCGCCATTTCACTCCCCTGCTCCCATTATCGTATAGTATAGTCCCTAAGGATCACAAATAACCCCCATTACCCCATTCGGAAATTGATTATTACTCCCCTAAGATAGGTTAGGTATGTTGGGTTGGGTTTGGTTAATTTTATTGTGTTCGGTTAGGGGCATTTCCGACAAAAATGAAGGTCAGAAACATTTGAATCACATCAAAAACTGCCAGAAAAATATATGGCACTACCTGGGGGGTGTATTGTCCACTTGTAATAATTTACCCACAACCCAAGGTCACACACTGTATGGTTTTCAACTCCCTCAGTGTGATGACCTGTTCTTGTTTTTTTTTCTTGCCATCCCCAATTGATCTTGTTTGGTTTAGGAGAGACTTATTACAGGGGTTAGGTATAGCCTTCATTAATCACTTCACTGCTGCATCATCATCATCATCCGTACCTCCTTTCCCATCCTAGGGCAGGGTGAGAAGCAACATTCAGAAAGCCCAAGTTTACCCAGTCCAATGGGCCACGCTTCCATTCACTCATCATTCAAGCCCCTGGAATCCTGGCTCTGTCTGATATGCCAAAATGAATTAAATTATCCAAAAGCAGTAAGTTTAAACAGTGGTAGGTGGTGGCGACCATCATCCACACGTTGATGATGCTGCCTACATCATCTTTCTCCTTTATTATTCATTTTCTGTGTCTGCCCTCCTCATTCCCTATTTCTCCCATCTTTAAAGAGGTTAATGGTGAGGGAGCAGTAAAATTCATGAGTTTTCACACTTAGTGCAGTGATTGTGGAAATAGTTTTGTGACTGGCTTTTGCTACGGGGTGAGAAAAAATCTGTTCTTACAGTATGTGACGAGATTACGTGTTGACGTAAGAAGTTAGTTAAGATACTTGAGTTCAGTGTTTGTGAATTATGTTATCATACATATATATACCGGTACTGCTTTGTTGACATGTTTATTATTCAGGGTTATTCCACTCATGTTTACCACAGAAGTTGTATACAGTCACTAACCCGAGTTTGTAGTTTGTGGATTTCTGTACAATTCCAGTGGCATCTCTTGGGGATTACATTAGATATGTATTATTCTGGATTATTATGTTAATGATGAGTGTATGTTTTAGATATATATATAACTAACATTTATGCATGTTTAAAATTGCTTTACATAGCATTATAGATGTATACTGGCAGTGGTCAAACACCAAATCCCCCTTTTTCCCATAGGTTATATACTCTTTGATACAAGCTTTCACTTAATGAGTTGGTTTTCATAAGCGTAACGCTCATAACATCAGGACCCCCTATATTATTATTATTATTATTATTATTATTAGCATCATTATCGATAATATTGCCATCATGCAACTAATCATCAATTTTTCAGGTTGCAGCAAGACCCCCTGCAGGAGTCAGTGCTGCTGTCTCAGAAAACATCATAATCTGGAATACCATTATCTTTGAGTGAGTTGCCATAGTATGTTCACTGTAACCTGGCTTAGAGAAGTTAATCCTGGAATTGATAGAGGAGGAAAGAAGCATGCTGTGGGGGTGCTTGGCTTTATTCTGAGCAGCAGAGACAGGCGCGATTGACACCCGAGGCTGTGATTCAAAAGGCTCCGGCAATGCCCAGCATATCGTACAGATGGGCCTATAAATAGACAGTATCCTACATTCCCCCGCCCCCCAAGGTTTTTAGAAGGTTAACATACATAATTCTGAAAATCTGAAGTAAATTGTGGAATGCAGGGGCACATACAGTAGTTTACAATCATTAAAATATACAGCATAACATATTTGTGGCATACAGTGACAATTGAGTATCACCTATCTCATGCATGAGGATATTGCATGCGTCCACAGTTCATAATCATGGCACCACCTTGGTTGTCTCTGTGTGTCTTGAGGACGTCCCCTACTTAATGGCTCTGTCAATGGGGGCTGAGGCATGGCAAGGTGGTGAGGTGACAGTGGAGGAGAGAGCTGCTGCTGCATGTCGGCTACTGGCAGGAATGTTGTTGGGTTCCGCTCGCTTACAGGGCGGCGATGGACACAATTCTTCACTGAAAGCTTGCCAGAACCAAGTAGCCTCACATGGTACTGCCGAAACCTGCTAGCCTCCACCTCCATGCCAGTTTTATCCCAAAGTTTTGTGGCAGGGTCTTGAATCCTGACTTGCTGGTCCACTTGTAAAGCATCCAGGGGATGGGCACTTTGGCCGTACTTGTCAGCAACTTTCTTATCTTTCTCAGGAATACTTGGCTGCCAAGCGTAGGGCTGGAAGAGAGGTATACAGGGCGAAGTCTGAGTCACAGAGACTTTTACTTGATAGCCTAAATCATGGGGAAAGGAAAAATATGATATTTAAGGTGGCAAATCAGAAGAGGGGTAATCAGGATATTATAGGTGAGCAGTGTGTGAAGAATGATGAAGGAAGGGTAGTGGTGAACAGTGAGGATATTAAAGATGCATGGAGAAAGCATTATAGCCGGTTGTTGAATGAGGAGTTTGACTGGGACAGGGAAGGTTTGGAGCCAGCAGATCCGGTGTTTGGCCCTTGGCCTTTGATTGATACTGCTACTGTGAGTGAGGCAATAGGCAGGATGAGGGTGGGGAAGGCAGCAAGTGTGTCTGGGTTGACTGCTGAAATGTTGAAGGCCTCAGGAGATACAGGGGTGAGGTAAGTCACTGGCCTGATAAATAGGATTATATATGAGTGTGTTGTCCCAGATGATTGGTTGAGGAGTGTAATTGTAAATGTGTATAAAGGGAAGGGTGATGCCCTAGAAAGAGGAAATTATAGAGGTATAAAGCTTTTAGATCAGATAATGAAGGTAATGGAGTGAGTTCTAGAAGGTATGATTAGAGAAAGAATGAATATTGATGAGATGCAGTTTGGGTTTATGCCAGGCATGGGGACCACTGATGCCATATTCATTGTTCGACAGCTTTAGGAAAAATATTTCGGGAAGAAAAGGGATCTGTCTTTTGTTTTTGTTGATTTGGAAATGGACTTTGACAGAGTCCCAAGAGAGGTGGTGAAGTGGGCAATGAGAAAGCTTGGCTTGGAGGAGTGGCTGGTTAGGGTGGTTATGGCTATGTATGTGGGTGCTCACACCCAGGTGAAAGTGAATGGAGATTTGAGTGATGAGTTTTCAGTGAACGTTGGTGTGCATCAGGGGTCAGTTTTGAGTCCCATGTTGTTTATCATGGTACTTGAAGCCCTATCACGCGACTTCAGAAATGGACTCCCGTGGGAATTGTTGTATGCTGATGATTTGGTGTTGATTGCAGAGAACGAAAGTGAGGCGGAGGAAAGGTTTAGGAAGTGGAGGGATGGTATGTGACACAAGGGCTTAAGGGTAAATGCAGATAAAACAAAAGCGATGATATCTAGGGTTGGTGGCGGTACTGTTAAAGATGAGGGAGAGTGGCCATGTGCAGTTTGCCACAAGGGTGTGGGAAGTAATTCCATCTTGTGCAATATTTGTGATATATGGGTTCACAAGAGATGTAGTGGTATCAGAGGTAGACTGCGAGATAATGCTGATTTTATATGTGCGGCGTGTCGGGGAGAGCGGGTGGCGATTGTCAGGCGTGAAAGGATTGAACTTGCTGGTGAATCTCTTGAGTGTGTGGAAGAGTTTTTTTATTTGGGAGACATGTTGTGTGCTGGAGGTGGGGCTGGCGCAGCTCTGTGGCAAGGGTGAGAAGTGGTTGGAAGAAGTTCAAGGAGCTGTTGCCTCTCCTGACATTGAGAGGACTCTCCCTACATGCTAAGGGGTCTTTTTATGTAGCATGTGTTAGGAATGTAATGCTTTATGGTAGTGAGACCTGGGCAGTAAAGGAGGAGGATATTTGCAGGCTCAGACGTATAGAAATGACAATGCTTAGGTGGATGTGCAGTGTGTCCATGCTTCCAATGCCTGGAGGGGCTAGGTTTACGATAGAAGAGTTGCGAGGTAGGGTGGGACTGGAGTGTATTGGTGTTGTGATGAGGAGAGGTAGATTGAGATGGTTTGGGCATGTAGAGAGGATGGGGGATGATAATTGGGTGCAGAAGGTGAGAAGTGTTAATATTAGGGGTGGGGTTGTGAGGGGTAGACCGAGAAAACGTGGGATGAGGTCATTAAGTGTGACCTCAGGGTTAAAGGACTGAACGGGAGGCTGCAATTGATCGTGCAGCATGGAGAGCCGCCATTAGGTGACCAAGGCCGAGACATGCAAGCATGTTGGAGCCTTCAAAAACAAAAACGAGAAATGAAAGCGATTTGCAGTTCCTGCTAGCAAAGAGCCTCCTTCCAGTGGCGGTCTGTCATGTAGTGTTGTTTGGCTTCTGGCATGGAGTCACGCAGCTGCCTTAGCTAACTGTGCTGGAGAGTTGTTGGTACCATGGAGTGGGGTGTTGAGGTACTGGAGCACACTGTCAGTATGAAGACTGCCACCAGTCCCCATTGTTGTTCCTCAGTATTCTCTTGGCTATCTTCACAGCAGCTTTGGCTATCCCATTGGACTGGGGATAGTGTGCTGATGATAGGTGAGCAGACTCTCCCCAGCGCTGGAGGAAGTCTTGCATTTCCTCACTCACAGGATTTAAGCTGCCGTCTGTTGACATTTCTTTTGGCACTCCCCTTCATGTGAAGTAAGTCCTACGGTTCTGGATGGTGGTGCTGGAGGTTGTCTGCCTTGGGAAGTGGGCCACATCAATCCACCCAGTTAGCCTGTCTGCATAAGCAAGGTAGTTATGGCCATCTAACAGGAACAGATCTGCTACAGTTTGCTGGAATGGGTACACAGAATGAGGCATTGCCAGTGAGGGTTCGTGATGTTGGGATGGGGCAGTGGTTTCGCATGTGGTGGATGCTGAGCGATGAAACTGTAAAACTTCCAAACCTGGCCAATACACAGCCTGTCTTGCTCGTCGCAGCATGGAATCGAGACCTTGGTGACCCGCATGCAGGTTTGGTGCTGCCTGATGCTGGAGGGACTTGGGAACCACGAGGCGCTCACTGCCCTTGTTGCGTGTAGCTCATCAATCCACCAGTCATGGAGAGATGGTCCCGGACGTTGTAAAATGGGTGGAGAGGTGGCACCTCCATGGACCTGCTTACTAGCCAGTCCCTTGTCACTGTTCTGTTGGCCAGTAACTGGTAGTCTGGGTCATCAGCAGCAGCCTTGGCGATGGATTCCTGGCCGAGGACAGTATTGTCTGCAATGAGTGCTGCAACCTAGGATGCTGCTGCCACTGTCGAGTCTTCCTCCTGGGCCAGGTCTACGTTGTGTGGAGAATCCTTTAGAACCGGATACCTTGAGAGAGTATCGGCAGCACAGTTCTTCTTTCCTGGTAGATATCTTACTTAATATGTGTACTGTAGTGCTTTTTCTTTTAGCCTGAATAGCCCGGGTTCACCATGTCCTTGAGCAACTTGTCACCGAAGAGCTTAACCAAAGGACGGTGATCTTTCACTGTGAGAAGGCACCCCAGAAGGACGAGGCGCGCTTTGCTGAGGCACCATGCCACAGCCAATGGCTTCCCCTCTGTGGCTGCATACACTGACTCTGCCTGAGTGAGATGACATCTGCCACACAGTGCTAACTTCCAGCTGCCATGGCAGCAGAAAGGGGTGTTGGCTGACGCACATGAACAGCACTGCTGCAGCACCACGAAGCCAGTCTCATCCTTACTCCAGTGACAGCAGCTGTAGGTTGTGCTTTGTCATAGTGTACTAATCCATCACTTGCCAACTTGGTGATGAGTTGCCTGGACTCCTCAGATTTCTCTTGCAGCTGGCTGTTCCAGTAAACTGTCTTGCTTGTGGGCTTCTTTAGAAGGTCCCTAAAAGGTTGCATGATAGAGGCCATGGCCAGGAAGGGGGCCAGCTGGTTGACCAGGCTGAACCAGGCCTGGATGTCTGTGAGAGTTGGATGTGATGGCATGGGGAAGTTCTTGACTGTTGACAGTCTGTCATCTATAGGGAAGTATTCCTCTCAGTCAAGGTGGAATCCCACAAATTCCACCTCCCTCTGGCAGAACTTGAACTTCTCTGATTTGAGAGTTATGCCAGCTTTGCCGCAAGTCTCTAAAAACTCATACGCTTGCCAGAATGCTTGATGTACGTCGTCATCATAAAGAAATACAGTAATCCCTCTAATATCCGGACGCCCAATAACCGAACATCCCCACTAACCGAACCTTATCGTCCTGGGATCAAACATTCCCAAAATGGTCCGAAAATCCAAAAAAATTGGAAAAAAAAATCGATTTTTTGCCGTCCGTAATTTGAACTTGCCGCGCGCGCCGCGTGAGAGCATTGTTTTGGTTCGTCATTCCTCCGACGTCCGATAGAGCGCCGCTGCATCCTCCCCACTTCCCGCCTGTCTCTCACCGCGACAAGACCTACGCTCTTCGTCATGGCTGCCCACGTGCTCGCTTTTGTGGTGGTGCCGTACTTGCTGCAAGGCCTCCTGCTGCTCTCTGCCCTACTCTTAGTGTGTGTGATGATGGCCCCGCCTCCTGAGAAAAGGAAGAGTGGTGTTGACTCTGGAGAAGAAACGGGAGATATTGGAGAAGGTTGATGCGGGTTGGTCTTCCTCTCGCATTCTCCGCGAGTTCAACCTGGCCCGGTCGACTTTGTTTGATATCAAGCATTCCCGAGACAAGCTCATGCAGTACACGGCTGACTTCTCGTCGAGAAGCAAACGCAACGTGGAGAGGAAGGTTATGTTTACTCCCAAGTATGCAGAGATCGACCGCTCCACGTTGATTTGGTATCGACAGCAACGTGCAGCTGGTGTGATGGTACGTGGAACGGAGCTGAAGGCTGCTGCTGAGAAGTTTGCAAGGCTTCACGACGCCCTAGACTTCAAGGCATCCGAGGGTTGGCTCTTCGCGTTCAAGTTGCGACATGGCCTTACTAACCATAAAGCACATGGCGAAGCATTGGACGCTAACGAGGATGGAGTGGACGAGTTTCGGCACAAGGTGAAAGGCTTGATCGACAGGGAGGGCCTCACTCTCGGTCAAGTCTATAACGCTGACGAAACTGGCCTATTCTATCGCTCGGTGCCAACGAACACTCTCGCCGATGAGACGGAGAAGCGTGTACCTGGCCGCAAGCTTTCTAAGGAACGGATATCTGCTTTGTGTTGTGCCAATGCTAACAGCATGCACCGGCTTAAGCCCGTTATTGTTGGCCGTGCAAAGCAGCCTCGGTGCCTTCGTGGGGTGATGGATGTCCTTCCTGTCGTATGGTACCATTCTTTGAAAGCATGGTTCACAGCTGTGATTTTCAAAGACTGGTTTCACCATCACTTCGTCAAGGAGGTCATACATTACCAGACGAAGACACTGGGAATTCCTCGCGACCAGGTAAAGGCTCTCCTTCTCCTCGACAATGCACCTGCCCACCCGTGCGACAAGGACTTGGTTGCTGAGAATGGCCGTATTAGGTGCATGTTTCTGCCACCTAATACGACTGCTCTCATTCAACCAATGGACCAAGGAGTGATCGTGGCAACAAAGCGCCTGTACCGTCGGAAGTTCCTGGACGAGGTGATGGTGGTTCTCGAGGACGAGGACGAGCGCAGGGAAGGACGTGACACTCGAGGCAAGCGGACTTTGGAAAACCTTCGCCGCTACAACATCAAGTCTGCGCTGTACAACTGGGCTAGTGCATGGAAGGAAGTCCCTGTGAAAACTCTTGAAAATGGTTGGTCTCGTCTGCTTCTCGGAACAGATGTGGAGTACGATTTCCTAGGGTTTGACGTGGATGACTTCCATGCACGGCTACGTACGCACGGCGACGATGTTGATGTGGACGATGTTCGTGAGTGGTTGGACGATGACGAGGGCGATCCTGGGTATCAGACGTTGTCTGATATCGAGATCGCGTCTTCGGTTGCTGGTGTCAGTCCCGAACTTGAAGATTCCGACGACGAAGGCGATGATGATGCAGACTCCGCCCAGCAGGACACTACTCCAGCCATCCCCAAGCTGAGCGCACTCCGGGAACATCTAGAGTTCGTCCTAGACTACCTGGAACACCCGGACTGCGACAGGGAGATGGGGCCCTTGGGACTCGTGGAGGAAGTGCGTGCTTTCCGGCAGCGCATCATCAATCGCCAGAATCGTCGGTCCTTGCGTCAGTCAACGATTGACAGTTTTTTCAGGCCCGTGACCCCCGCTGTGCCAAGCCCTGGTTCCACTCCGTTGCCTCCCCAAGACAGGCCCTCATGCTCCGAGCCACAGCCCAGCACATCAGCTACAGTGGAGTCACCGCTCGACGTGAGTTTGCGGCTGTCTTCAGAGTCTTCTGTAGTCGGTACGCCATCACCACTACCCACCGATGCACCCCTTGGACGCCTGCCAGTGATACTCTCGGGCTCTGACAGTGAATAAACAGCAAGAACTTCTCCACTAGACCACACGGGAATTTTGAGTGTTGTGCAGTGAAAAAAACGGTGTGTTGTGTTAAGGTTTTCAAGTTGGGAGAAAAGACTAAGTAGAAAAGAAATTTAACGTAACTAACCTTCTTTGTTTTGGCTTTGGAAACTTAAAAAACTTGGGAAAAGTTAATGTGCAACACTTAAATTTAATGGAACATTATTTGGACTAAAGTGAACACTGTGAAAAGAACGGACTTCTGTGTGTTAGTGACTAAGTTCAGTGCAAGACTTCAGGAAGAGTGTAGTGCAAGTGCTTCAGGAAATCGTTCTTACTGTCAGAGTCCGAGAGGAGGCGGTTATTCATCGAGGTGGCCAGGGACTTGCTGTAAGTAGCCAAAATGTTTCATGTTGTACTATTTTCCATACTATATTTACCAGAATGTTTCATATTGTATTTTTTCCCATACTATACTTACCAGAAAGTGTCATACTGTACTTCTTTCCATACTAAACTTACCTCATGCATGTGCAGTAGGAATGTGTTTTTCAGAGTTCGGTTAGGTTAGGTTCGGTTAGAGTCCATAAGTACCAGAATGTTTATTAATGTATGAACATACTTCTAAACCCACATTTTATGTGTCTATTGCATTTATTTCAGTCATTTATGTGCCTTATTGGTGTGATTTGGGTGTTAAATAGGTGCTATGCATGTCCGGAGGGAGTTGTATAGGTGTTTCTCTGTGTTAGGGTCCGTAAGTACAAGTCCATAAGCTGGGACCCAATATCCGGACAAAACCAATATCCGAACCTACTGATGGCTCTATTGATCCGGATATTGGAGTGATTACTGTATGTCATCCCGCACCTGTGTTTGCGTGGGATTCCGTGGATTGCATCATCAAATCGTTTGGTATAGGCATCTGATGCAGAACAATGGCCCATGGGTGTGTGCAGGTACTGCTATCTGCCCCATGGGGTCATGAATGTAGTGATATGTCTGCTGGTCTCATCCAGTTCGACCTGGTGGAATCCCCAGTATGCATCGGCAGAGGTCTTGAAAGACCGAGCTGGGATTACTGACACCATGTTGAATGTGACTGGGGTGTGATGGGTTTCATGTAAGCAGCTTGCATTTAGCCTATGGCATTCTGCAATACTGCGGGATTGCCCATTCTTTTTTGCGATGACCACCATTCTTGCACACCACTCAACAGATTCCCTGGCGAGGACTTGGTGGAGCATCCCTCTGCATACATCGTCATCAAGCTGTTTCTTCACCTCATCTTGCCAGTGTTTAGGAACTGAGGCTGGAGTATGACAGGCAGGGGGTTTGACATTAGGCAGCAGGTGAACGTGATGTGGCTCACCTGCCATCACAGGTAGAGGGTTGTGTTTGAAGTTTAATGTCGATGATGAGAAGTGCTCAAGCAGCCACTTGGTCAGCTGTGGAGTGTTCTTCTCCGTTAGAGGAACTGGGAGTGCAGATGGTGTTGGAGGGTAGCCTGGTGTGGCGGGCAACGTGCATATGGAACTTTGCAAAGTTAAGGTGACCATGTTAACAGACAGTTGGAAGGGAAAGGTCTCTGGCACTAGGGCAAGCATTTTGCATGCTGTCTTAGATAAAAACAGAACACTGGCTGTATTGATAAAAAATACCTTTTGGCAAGAATGCTTCCCATCAAGGTCAATCATGCAATGTCTCACTCCCCAAACTCCCACCTTGTCACCTGCAGTGTGGTACAACTTTGAGCTGGGACGAGACAGCTGGTGCACAGACAGTCCCAACTGAGACAAGTGGTTAGGACCTGCCACAAGCACCTCTGCACCGATGTCTGCCATTGCGAGCATTGGGTGGGAGATGTTAGAGCCTGGTGTAGAAACACTCATGAAAATCTTGGGGGAGTTGTGCAATGTTGCATTCACTGAATTTCCACACCATACAGCACTGGAGGATGTCAGAGGCCAGTTACCTGTTTTCTTCTTTCTGCAGCATTTTGAGATGTGTCCAGTAATCTTGCAATACCAACACTCTATATCATTGGCTGGACAGTTTACCCTGCCCAGTTTGTGGCATCTGCCACAATTACGGTGCTGTGTACTTCCTGGACTCTTGGCGGTGACAGCTGCCGCAACTTCCTGTTGAGTGGGTTTTGTGTCTGGCGGCAGGGCAGCTGGCACACACACTGCTGCTGCACCAGCTTGCTGACCCGTTTCCCTCCAAAACTCTCCCTTGGCATCCCTCTCAGCAGTTTCAAAAGTGATGCACTTTTGAATTATGTCACTCAGGGCTATATCACCATTAAATGATTGATACAACTCTTTTTTCAGTGATGAGTTGCTTTGGCCTACCATCACCTTCCTTAATAACATATACTTTGACAAATCCCCATCACATTTAGGACACTTGAATGACAATTCGATGGCCTGCTGGCATCACCTTTTGACGAATGTCTTAACAATTTCCACAATACCATGTGACAAGTTGAAGAATTTCTCCCAAAGTACTAGTTCATTGGCTGGACACTTAACCAGATTTTCCAGAATGTTGAGAGCCTGGTCGACTGCGAAGGCTTCCCACTAGATGTCGGAGAATCTTGATTCGATGATACGTTGTAGTTTGGGGGTGCACTGTACATTCATCACAGCGTCCCCTTGAGGCCACTTACTCTTACGTATCCAGTATAACACTGAGTGTCTCCAGCTCCTGAGCTCTATTGTTGACGTGTCTGTTCTGCACTTCTCAGGTACTGCAGAGCTGTGTCCTGACAACCACAGGGGGTGGTGGTGGTGGTGGTAGTGGCCATTGCTTGAGGATAGGGTGGCCAACTGCTATGACAACTGTTGTAGGGCTTGTGTAGACTTCTGGGCAATACCTAGGTGCATTGCCGTACACTTTGTAGGAAGGCCGCATTATGCTCATGTGGGTACTGACTCACTGCGCCATGTCGGAGTCAAAAGAAACACAGCTGCTTGCAATTGGCTTTATTCTCAGCAGCGGGGACAGGTGCGACTGACACCTGAGGCCGTGATTCAAATGGCTTCGGCAACGCCCAACATATTGTACGAATGGACCCATGAACAGGCAGTATCATGCACCCGGCATCAGTTTATTTTACCATGGTGGGGAAAAAAAAAATCTGTGATTGTGATGGTGGTGGTGCTGATAATGATGATTGATGATATACATTTTTTTTTCACAGGCCACACAACACCCTCTGTGAAGATGACATGTTCAGGTTAACCTTGGAATTGACAGAGGGTGTAAAAAGTTAGGGAAGATGATGATGATGATGATGATACAAAAAGAGATTGAGATGGTGGTGATAACGATGATTTTTTTTTTTTTTTTTTTTTCTAACGGGCCACACAGCCCCTCTTGAATATGGCACATTCCAGTTAATCCTGGAACTGACAGAGTTCAAGATGGTGCTGGTGATGATGATAATGATGCTGTATACATTTAAAAAAATGTATTTTGTGTTTTTATTATTATTGTAATTTTTTTCCCACCCCTTGTGGGATTAAGGCATCTGGCTACAGGTAGATAGATCTATAGATTATTATTATTATTATTATTATTATTATTATTATTATCATCATTATTATTATTATTGTTATTATTATTATAATGATAATGCTGTATGGTAGTGGGACCTGGGCAGTAAAGGAAGAGGATATTTGCAGGCTCAAGTGTACAGAAATGAGAGTGGTTAAGTGGATGTGCAGTGCGTCTATACATGCAAGGGCTGGGGGACTAGGTTTACAGTGGAAGAGTTGAGACATATGGGACTGGAGTGTATTGGTGTTGTGATGAGGAGTGGTATATTGAGATGGTCTGGGCATGTGGAGAGGATGGGGGATGACAATTGGGTACAGAAAGTGAGAAGTGTTAATGTTGGGGGTGGGGTTGCAAGAGGTAGACCTAAAAAGACCTGTGATGAGGTCATTGAGTGTGACCCGAAGGATAAGGGACTGAATAGGGAAGCTGCCAGAGATAGAACAGCGTGGAGAGCCCCCATTAGGTGACAAAGGCCGACGCATGCAAGCATGTTGGAGCCTTCAAAAACGAAATGACAAATTATTATTTTTTCAGGGTAGACGACACCCCCTTTGAAGACATTAATATCATTTTTTTCACCCCTAATGGGATTAAGGCATCTGGCTGTAGATAGAGAGGTATATAGATTATTATTATTATTTTTTTTTTCAGGCAGACAACACCCCCTTTGAAGCCAGCATATTGGTGTAGCGCCGCCAACCTGTCACCATGAAGTTGGTCAGCAAGATGTTCCAGGCCAATGTTTACTTGGATGGTGGCATTTGCCGGGACATTCTATTCTGATTTGATGGTAAATTAGACTGAACTGATTCTATGTCCTCTGGAGTTAACATGTAATTATCACATCCATTGGTAGAATCTTGTATAATTTAGTAATGGATGTGACATTCATCAAACACTGCATGCTGAATATTGACTATAGTTCATTCACTTTAACTTGGGCCAGATTTTCATCGTTTGGCAGCTTGCCATAGTTGTGAGGTAGGAATGAGTCCTTTAGTCATGTAGTAAGTTCAGTAAAATACTGTAATGTTCCGTGGGAATTTTGGTAGGACAGCAAGCCGTCTATTCAGATATCTTAAGGATGCCCCACAATAACATTAAAACCTGTTGGCCGTCAGAGAAACTGTTGGCATCAGCCTAATGACACCTGTATTGAAAGTGTATCATTGGCACATTTCACTTGGATTGTTTCATCAACTCAACCTATTAAACTTAACGTTTGCTGCTGGGATTCATTCTTCATCCAGGTTCTGCCCTATGAAGCCCCAGTAGGATTCAAGTTTATTTTCAGGAGGCAGTTTTTTTTGATAAAGTAAATGAAAAAATGTACCTCTGACTGAACAGACAGTAGTAGCTACTACTGTATTGTAATACACCCTTTTTTTCCTATTGCTTCTAATCCCCCCCTTGTTGTATGTTGCAGGGGAGGGAGGAGGAGGGAGAGGGAGTACAGGAGAAGGAGGACATAAGAGTGAAGGAAGGAGGGGGGGATGAAGGGGGAGAGAGGAGGGAGAGGGGGATGGAAGAAGCTGCTTTTCAGTAAGAGGAAGAGGTAGAGGGAAGAAGGATGACTAGAGGTGGAAAGACAAGGAGGGGAAAGGAAGAAATGAGAGAGAGATGGGGTGGAGGAGAGGCAGGAAGGAGGAGGAATGGACATGAAGGGAGGGCTGGAGGGGTGGGAACTGATGGGGGGATGGAGGGGGCAGGGAACAAGTGGAGGGAAAGAATGTAGAGATTGGTGGAATCTGCCAGCTTTGATCAGTCTGGCTGGAACTGTGACTGGTGAAGGATGTTTACATTTTATATGATTTTTTTCCTTTTTCTTCCCATTAATTGTTTTTATGCTGATAATATTGACTTTAGCGTGTCTTGCAAACATTCCTGAGTATTTCTAAAGCTTACCCATTGATATTTTTCCTGGAGTTTTTAGTGTCATGGCTTATATGAATGTTCTTTTTCAGGGGTGTGAGTTTGGGGGGAAGGACAGCATGATGGCAAAAAACTGCATGACATGGAGGTGAAGTAATTTGTGGGCACCTTTCCGGCATCAAGGCATTTAGCTGTACAGGACTACCACCACCACAGCTACCAGAACTATCATAGCCACTACTAGAGCAACCACAACCATCATAACACTATTGCTGGAGAGGACATTTAGCTGGATACTACTTTGGTCAGTATGCCGTAACCATATCTATTATTTTTTTGTGCCTGCTACTTCCATATGGCTTTATATAGCTTAAGAGGCTTTTCTAGAGGGGTTAGATATACATACAGCAGACTTTCACCAACAAAAGTGATGATATGTAGGGCAGGTGGCAATACTGTCAAAGCAGAGGAAGTGTGGCCAGGTGTAGTTTGCTGCAAGGGTGTGGGAAATAACTTCATCTTGGTCAGTGTTTGTGATAAGTGGCTGCATAGGAGATGTAATGGTGGATCAAGCGGAAATGACTCACTCCGGCCCATAGCTCTTCCCGCCCTAGTCACTCCGACCCTTAGCTAATAATAATAATTAGGTTAGCTAAAAATGAGTAATAATAACAGCTGTAACGACTGGATTTCTGTCAGGAAAGGGGGGCCGGTGTGACTAGGGTGGGAGGCCAGAGTGGCCAGGGCCAGCAAAACTAGGGGCCGGCGTGACTTGAAACCCATCAAGCAGCGTGGAGAGCCGCCATTAGGTGACCACGGCCGATGCATGCAAGGATGTTGGTGCCTTTGATACCATGATACAAATTAAATTCTAAAAATCTTTTGGCATAGAAAGCCTCATCTAACAACAATCCCGTGCCCCATGTCAGTTTATTTATGGCCTGGTGTAGTAAGACTGGGTGGGTAATTTTGACTGGTAATCAAGGAGACATTCCTTACTTAAGACTTGTTAAATTCCATGCAGCAACATGGTAAATTCCCCCAGCCCCTTGCTTGTTACTTGATTACCAAGTGGTCAGATTAGGATGGTAATTTTGTCTAGTAACCAAGGAGAATCATAACTAAGGCTCAAGATTCCATGCAACAACTTTGTAAAAATCCCTAGCCCCTATTCAGTTAGTTGATGGCCAAGTGTAGTCAGATTGGGAGGGTTATTTTGACCATAGGTCTGTTACAATAACTAAGCCCATATTTTCATTCTTTTGTGGCTTATTTCACACAGCTCATTGGTAGAAAGACAGTGGTATGGTTCTGCAGTCATCCCATAGCACTTCATGACCAGCCTTATATTCTGGTATTTGTCTAGTACAGTATTACAATTTAGCATTTAAGATGGAGAGTTGGCAAATTTTAGGTCAAGTTAGAGTAAAACGAGTATAGTAACAATGGACTCACACCTAACTCCTAGCTAAGGCTAGTCAATGTCCATGCAACCACATCTTTGTGATAGTCTTGGGAATGACCGATTGTCAGAAGATTGGCTATGGGAGCAAGAATGTGTGGCTAATGTGTTACTGGGATCATCCACACCTTTCCCACCCCAAGGTAGGCTAGAGAGAGACAGAAGAAAACTTGATGGAATGAGATACTAACCAGTGTTTGCCCAGTTGAATGAGTCACACTGCCATTCTCACCATTCAGGCCCCTGGAATCCTGGCATCAAGGGGCTAAAATGTTTGCTGAGCCATTGACCATGATGAAGCAGTCTACTGTAAATGGCAGTATACAGGTTTTACTCTAACCTGGCCTAAAATTCTCTTTCCAGCCATATTCCTGAGCTGTAACAAGAGTAACTCTAGACTATGATGTTAGTCCTGAAGTGTTATGGATGAGATGTAGATTTGTCATAGTCTTTTTGCCTTTGTGCTAGAAAAGAATATGGCTGCTTGGTTTGATAGGCAGGCCTAAATTTGTCCTTTTGCAGTTTATTTGTGGCATTTCATTTTTCTTTTTCATTCCTCATGGGGCAGATCAGTGCAACCACAATCAAACAGTAATAAAGATAGAAATTAATTATTCACGTTGCCTTTGGTATAAAGTTTATTTAGCAGCTAGGCACATAGCTCAGTGGCAGAATAATCATGACATTTTAAGGAACTTCTTTCAGGGCTTGTGTACGTACTCACTTGTTTCTGCTAGAGTGATGAGTTTTTGGGTTAGGTTAAGCCGAGTATAGCAGTGTGACTAACTTGGCAAAGAAAAAAAAAAAAAAACGATGATACTGCCCAAATAGTTACCAATCCCTTTGGACGTCATTTTCTGTGAGTAACGTAATAGTTGCCAACTGTATTTTAGTTATTTCCCATGTTAACATCAAGGAATACATCCTTTATCCCTCCTCGTCTCGAGAGGCATTAAAAAAAAAAAAAAAAAAGTCTCCAGTCCTTTTGTTATTTCCGGCCTTCCTCATTTCCGTGTTCCTTCCGGTTTTTGTTTTCCCTCTGCCTATCAGGTTAGGCATTCGGTTTGAAGACTTTTTTATGGGCTTCCCAATGACGTCATTCACTTCCGTCTTCTCCGTACTCCTTAACATACCTTCCAATCTTATGTGCAGTATTCGGTATCTGGCACAGATTTCATTCAGTCTTTATGAAGATAATTACCCCGTAAAAAAAAACACAAGACGTCTATAGTATAGCTCGTTAAATTAATAATATGAGTTACGCGAAGCATTTAAGTACCGGTACACTTAAAAATTTCGTGTCTGTGATTAAATACACAACAGGCAGAAGCGTATATATTCAGATACCAAGTAAACAGGACCATTTATAGGCCAGGAGAAAAAAAAAAAAAGTCATTTCCTGTACAGTTTAAACCTTATCTACAGTTTTCTTGATGCCATTTCAAAGACTTAAGATAAACTCCCTTCTGGTAGCCGGCTTAGTATAGCCTCTCCTGGTGGTCCAGTAGGCCAAGGCGGTTCAGCTGATGCTATAAAGGATTTGTAAGTCAGATTATAAGGTAGATGGCAGTGTAGAGACGCCTGGTGGTTTGTTGAGTCAGGGAGGTTCAAGTGATGTGGTAGAAAAGAATTTGTTTTGATGCCCAGGTGATTGTATTTAGGTTCGCTTTTCACATTCGATGGTTCCATGACTCCTGCACGCGGAGTCATTAACAAAACCGTCAGCGCTTCTACCCGGCAGTCTGGTCACTCCATCCTGTTCGTGGAATGATACTGCAATGCAGGAATTGGGTAGGGGTCAGCCTGAAATCCAGCGGGTTCACCAGCAAAGACCAGCCCAAACCTATAACAATATTAGCTTTAAGAGATTGTATTTGTACTTTCTATCACGTGACAAAGGACACTAACATCATTTATTATATTTGACATACTAGCAGCCACAGCACAAACTATTCCTAATTGGTTTGGTTTTAATATGTGTGTTTTTGGCAGTGTTCTTTTCTTCGGTAAGAGTCAAGGTGTTTCCTTTGGGTAGAAGATTTTGGTTTTGGAGCGTGTAGCACTTTGTGCCCTCATGCCCTTCCTGAGGTCTACCAGTAACCCTTGGGTGGAGTCGAACCTCAGATCCTTCAATCAGAGGGGAGCGCTCCAACCCACTGAGCCTACCTATGTTAAGAAGCAATTTTCTGTATAATATAGATTTAATGTTACTTAATCCGAAGGTCTGGATAAGTACAGTAAGTATCCATTGCATAGATAAGCAATATTAAAAAAACATGACATGAATAAAAGGTAAGTTCATTGATACGAACAAAATAAAATGTAATTAAAAAATGCATAAAATTGTAAGGTCAAACTTAAGATCAACTTAAGAAATATCCAGTCAAACAGTAAATATGTGATACTCCAGTTTACCATCCAGTGTTTTCCTAGTTCAACTTCTTGACTGACCCGCCATTGCACCTTCTCCCACATCTCACCTCGTTGGCGGGAAAATTTGAATCCTGTTGGTTCGTTTCGCTGGTTTGGATGTACAAGGTGGTTCGGTAGTCCCCCCTCCCCCCCCTCTCTCTCTCTCTATTATATATTATTCTACATACCTATCGACAATGTTATTCTATAATTATCTACTGTCGGTCTGTCTATCTGCTTTATGCTACATAGCTACAGACATTATTATTATTATTATTATTATTATTATTATTATTATGAGTTACATAAACACTAGTCAAGATAAACTCTTCAATCTAATGACCTACATTTCATTTTTTTTAAACTTATTTTTTGTTTTGTCCAGGTAACAGCAGGGTTATATCTAGCCTTCATTAGTCTGTCTGTCTATCTATTGCCAGACGCCATTATCCTGTAAAGGATGGCCACAAACAAATCGCCTCCATGTCACCCTGTCCCCCACCATTTCATTAATCTATATATCTATCTATTGCCAGACGCATCAATCCCGTTCGGGGTGGCCACAAACAAATCGCCTTCACGTCACCCTGTCCCCCACCATTTCACTGCCCTGCTCCCAGCTCACACCCCCCTCTCTCATATACCTCTCCACCCCATCCCTCCATCCCATCCTCGGCCTCCCCCTCCCTCTCCCCCCGTCCACCTCACTCACATACACTCTCTTCGTCAGTCTTTCACCCTCCATCCTCCCCACATGGCCAAACCACCTCAGTGTATTCCTCCTAATGCTTCCTATCACATCCACATCCACACCACAACGCTCCTTTATATCCTCATTTGTCAGCCTGTCTCTCCATGTGACTCCACATGCTCCTCTTAAATAATTCATTTCCACTGCTCTCACTCTTGACATGTGTCCTTCCAACAACGTCCAAGCTTCACTTCCATACATTAGAGTTGGTATCACAATACTGTCATGTAGTAACTTTTTCACTTCCATGCTCACTTCCCTGTTTCTTATCCCTTCTTTCAAGGAACCAGCAACCTTTTTTCCTTGTTGTATCCTTTCAAGCACTTCACCCTCCAAACGTCCACCGCTACTAATCACACTACCCAAGTACTTAAACGTACTCACGTTTTCCATTTCCTCACCATCCAACCTCGCTGTACATTCACTGACTTCATTTCTCTCGAAGACCATCACTTTACTCTTCCCTACATTCACCTTTAGATTCCGTTTCTTACACACTCTCCCAAACTCATCCACCAAGCCTTGCAGCTTCCCTTAGTCTTCACTTAACAACACAGCATCATCTGCAAACAACAGTACAGGGAGTTTCCAAACACTGCCCTCTCTCTACTCCAACATCCACTGCCTCGCCCCTTCCACCCTACCACTCCCCTTCATTCGGTCAAGAAACGTGAAGCCCATCGTGGGTCGCGTCCTGTTCCCCAAAAGCGCTGCATGCCTCCTCTTTCCTCCAGATCTGACTTCCGTCCACTTCGTCATGCATCTTCGGGTGACAGTTCTCCCGAAACTATCCAGAAAGTAACACGGTTTCTTTAGGATACTTCTTCACCATCGTTTGTTCCAACCACTGCTGCAACCGTCCCCATTTCCACTTCAACAATTACCGTTTCTGCCGATGTTCACTCCCCTCCTCTCGCTCTTCCTTCCACTCCTCTTCCCCCTGGGGCTGCAGCCTCTACATCCTCTGCTTGATCTGTAATCTCACTGTTACCTCCACGTTTCTCTTCTTCCCCCACCTTAACTTCAAGTGAGCCTATCGTCAAATCCCTTTCAGACCTTCCTTTGCCTCCAGGGGAAGAAACCCCCTTCCCTCGCCGCCGTTCTTCTTTGCCCGAGTCATGCCCTTCCACCACTGTTCTCCAGTGGTTCCTCGATACCCACCATCCTTACTCAAAGGTAGCCTCTTCAACAACAAACATAGTCCAGTAGAAAGTCTTTATGCTGAGTCAGGTTATCCTTCGCTTTATAGACGTCGCGCATTACTTTCTCTTCGCTATTTCTTGAGACAACATCGGTTTGTCTTCTTCGGTGCTCAAAATACATATCTTTATTTTCCTCCTGTACCATAATTTCCCTTATTTTCCTCCTTTACCATAATTTCCCTTATTTTCCTCCTTTACCATATTTTCACTGTGATGCAACTTAGTGCCATATGGTCTTTGTTACCTGGTGCTACCTTTTCATTTCATTTCATGATGCGAGATTAAACCAGGTCCTACAAAGATGTAGAGAGAAAAACCAGAAGTTAAACCCAAGGAAGCTTAAGCTAAAGACTGATCATGTAGACTACATTGGCCATACACTAAAGATGGATTAAAGCCAGATCCAAAGAAAGTAGAGGCAATTTCTAATATCCCTGCTCCTAAAGACAAAACTGAACTGTTGAGATTCTTGGGCATGATAAATTATTTAGCCAAGTTTGTACCAAGAATGTCAGAAATCAATGAGGCTCTATGAAGATTATTGGAGATAAATGCTGATTTCAGGTGGGAACAGGTGGAAGAAGAATGCTTCAATAAACTTAAGAAACTTGTTAGTGAAGCTCCAGTTCTAAGGTTCTGTGATGTTAGTAAACCAGTCACTCTTACTGTGGATGCTTCTGCTTTTCCAGTTGGAGCTTGCCTTTTACAGGAATATAAACCAGTGGCCTATGCAGCCAAGTCCCTTACAAAAGCTTAAAGAAATTATGTTCAGACTGAAAAGGAGCTTCTTGCAATTGTGTTTGGGGCTGAAAAATTCCATTCATATTTATACGGGAGAACCCAAATCACTGTTGAGTCTGATCATAGACCTTTGGAGACCATTTTCAAAAAACCACTCTCCTCAGCCCCACCAAGGTTGCAACGAATGCTCTTCAGGCTTCAGAAGTATTCTCTGGATGTCAAATATAAAAAGGGTAAAGAAATGTATATTGCTGATGCCTTGAGTAGGGTGACTTGGTCTGAGGAGTTAGAAACCACAGGTGATGAAGTTCAAGTGAATTTGGTTAGTGTACCTGATGGAGATTTTTTACTTGACTTTGGAATGCTCGGAGAGAAAACTAAAGAGGACACAAATTTGCAGTTACTGAAAGAAGTTGCTGTGGAGAGTTGGCCTGAAGTTAAGGCACAAACCCCAGTAGAAATTCATGCATATTGGAACTTTAGAGGTGAAGTTCGTTATGTGAATGGTCTGTTACATAAAATGAATAGAATTATTGTCCCCAAAGAGTTGAGGAAGCAACTACTCAAGAATCTGCATAAATCTCATCAGGGTTTAGAGAAATCTTAATATTAAGATTAGCTTGAGACCTTGTGCACTGGCCTGAAATGAGTGCAGAATTAAAGGATTTGATTAGCACTTGTGAAAATTGTAATGCCTTTAGTAACCACCAAGTAAAGGAACCCTTGATGCCCCATGAAGTACCACAACTACCTTGGCATCAGTCTGCCTCACCTAATGGCTGGTCTCCATGCTGCTCAATCTCTGGCAGCCTCTCTCTTCAGTCCTGTATCTCTGAGGTCACACTGACCTTGTCCCAGGTCTTTTTTTTTTGGGGGGGGGGGGTGGCGTCTGCCTCTTGCAACCCTGCTGAATATAGTATTAAGCTTTTAAAATTTTTCTCTGGAATCGGTACGGTATAAATTTACATAATCCTAAGCTTTGTATTTTGAAGAATTTAGTCTATCCCATACTACAGGGTTTTCATTGTATTTTTAAAGGAATTTCCGTAATTGCTGTAAAATTTTGGGAAAGCATCAAATTGACAGCTATAGATAATGATGGAAGTGTACTAATTTGTGCCGTTGTGGATTTACCTGCAATAGAACTAATGATTTGTGTGGATGTGGACTGCAGGTGAAGTTGCCCTTATCCTTCAGTCAGTCATCTTCCTTTTTGAAAATAGGAAAGTGAGGGATGTTTGTCAAATATAAGTAGGCAGCTACACCATCTGGTTATATCGGTGCCACCATGTGAAGCCATCCCTCTACAGCACCAGTTGAGAACATAGACCTGACTTAATACTAAGGACTCTCACAGTATTTATTGAAATAGTAGTGCCTTAAACTGATAGTACAATCCCTTAGAAATATTTAACCCGCCCCGTCCCGGCCACTTTTCGACCACTGGTACCCCCCAATCCCGGGCAATTTTCGACCTTTTTTTTTTTTGCTAAAACTTTCGCTTTTGGTGAGAAACATCGAAAATTCATAGAGAAATCGCTCACCTGAGGTTTAAAATACTCATTACAGGTAGGAGAGCCTCCTTACCTTACTGGGTTTTCTATCAGGCTGGCACCAAAGAAAACGAGTTCTATGGGAGGATAACTATTTCACACCACTCATAAACGGTATTTATTTATTTACTGTTACGAATTTATATGTAGTACAAGAGTATATTGGTTTTCAAGCAGTAATATAGGCATTATAAGCATTGTTTCACTCACTAATACCTGACCTTTTTTTGCCACATTACCTGATCATCATTTCTAACTGTTTCTTCCTCTAATGTTATGTAAAGTTTGTCCTCCACATTGTCATTGATTGGGGAATCACTCTGGCCCTGAATTTCGTACCGTGGCATGACATGGCTATACTGGCCAGGTCACTGATAACAGGTGAATTGCTGAGAAAAGGGCATGCAGGGTGGGGGAGGAGGTCATGCTGGGTAAGGCATTGTCTCTGCCTGGCATCTTGTTGAGGAAGGTGTCCCGTGTATACGTACCAAAAATGACTCGCGAAAATTGAAAATTGTGGAAATTATGAATCTTGCAATTGCAGGACGTTGAAGTACGTCCTCGGGATTAGCTGTGACAAAACGTGAGGACGTGGAAGTACGTCCTCGGGACGGCGTGGGTTAAACTGTACACTGTTTCAAGATTGCAGTACCGGAATATTAGTATCATACCGTGCGTAAAGGCTTCAGCACGCTTGTTTTTGGTAACCTTATGGCAGCTCTCCACACTGCTCAGTCTCTGGCAGCATCCCTGTTCAATCCCTTATCTCTGAGAACTTTCTCACCCAATGTCTTCTTTAATCTGCCTGTTGCAGCCCACCCCTGATGATCACACTTCTCTTAGTCTGCACCCAGTTGTCATCCTCCATTCATTCCGACCCAAACAATAATCTACCCATCCGCATTGCAGCACCAGTACACTCCAGTCCCATCCTTCCTATCAGCTCTTCAGGCTTAAACGTAGCCCTCTCCAGGCCTCTCAGTCATGGACACACTGCATGTCTATCTAATTGTCATTCTAGATGTTTGAGCCTGTGAATATCCTCTTTCTTTACTGCCCAGGTCTTACTACCATACAGCATCGCACTACCAACACATGCTGCATACAAAGATCCCTTAGCATGGAGGGAGAGCTTTAAAATTGAAATACTGTAGCACATTACTGTATAACTGAAATCACAGTGAATAAATTCAGTTGTGCTTTTTGAAAATGAAAAAGTTGCTTTAGAATATTGCTTTAAAATTGAAATTACATAGTCTATCGCCAGATGCCTAAATCCCTTTGGGGATGGCCACAAACAAATCGCTTCCATGTTGCCCTGTCCTCTGCCATTTCACTGCCCTTCTCCCAACTCACATTCCCCTCTCTGTGCTTTTGAAAAATTGGCAGCTTTCCAAATAAGAAATTGTGCTGATTAAAAAAATAGTGTAATTATCGGTGAAATGCTCACCCTGTCCCCCTGTCATATCGCTTATCCTCCCCTCCAACTCTAATGCCCTTTTTAGTGCATTTGAAAAATCGTTGGTTTTCCAAGTAAAGGGAACTGTGCTAATTTTTTTTACCTTAATGAAATACCCTCCTAGTCCCATGCTATCTTGCTGTCCTTCCCCCAACTCACTCCTCCCCCATCTCAGTGTATTTGAAAAGTGGTGGCTTTCCAGATATTAAAAAAAAAAAAAAATTATTCCAAATTTTTAATGAATGCTCGTCCTGTCTCCTGCCATCTTGTTGTCCTTCCCCAAACTCATCCCCATCTCTTAGTGCCTTTGAAAAATTGGTGGCTTTCCAAATAGACATCCCAATTTTGTTTACCTAATAATGAAATACTTAGACTGCTTTCTTGAACAGGTTGGATATTGGAGCATGGAGACCGAGGATGATGACCTGAAAGCCAAGGTAAGTATGGGGCTTGTTCTTGTTGGTGTCGCATCGAACAGATTTAGGAAATTAGAAGTGTTAGGCTGGGTGGGTGAGTTAGGAGGAAGGGAGGGTGTATTGGGAATGAGTTAGAGAATGAGGATTGTTAGATTAGAATAGAATAACTTGGTTGCTGTTTTTTTTTTTATGCGAGGAAGAAGGAACCAAAGGCCATGAGGCCGCAATAACAGAGAAAAACAAAATACAAGAGGGAGCCAAATTCAAGATCCATTCATTTCGAGATGCCTGGACACACCGCGTTTACAAGACTGGAGATCATAGGCAGTAGGAAGTACAGAGGGAGACAGATCCAGAGTTGACCTGTTGCATAAATGAAGGACTGGGAGTAACGGTTAACTCTTGCATTAGAGAGTTGGACGGAAAAGAGATGAGAGTTTGTTGCTAGACAGGTACTACACGCCCGTCGTAGAGGTGGAGGGATGCAAGCAGACGGTTCAGAGGAGCAGTGACTATTGAAATAGCGATAGAAAAGAGATGAAGATGCAACAGTGCAGCAAAGAGACAGAGGTTGAAGGGAGCCATTAAGAGGAGGAGAGTTAATGAGACAAAAAGCCTTTGACTCCACCCTATTGAGAAGTGCTATTTGTCGGGAGCCTCCCCACACAAGAGAGTTGTATTCTGCACAGGGGCGAATAAAACCCCTGTATAAAGTCAACAACTGTGCAGGGGTAAAGAAAGTATGGAGTCGGGTTAGCAATTTAATCTCTTGGAAGCAGATTTTACAAGAGATGTAATTTGATCTTTCCAAGATAAGTCTCGAGTGAATGAAACCCCAAGCATATTCAAGGATGATGCAGGATTGAGCTGGATATTATTAAACATTAATGGGTACTCGTGTGGAAGAAGTTTTGGGTTGATAGGTGTAAGAATTGAGTCTTTAATGAATTAAAAACGATTATTTTTACCCCAGTCAGAGATATGAGCCAACTCAGATTAGTATGTGATGGTTACGTGATAGATAAGTATGTGATAGCTATGTATGTGATGTGATAGATATGTATGCAATGATAGATATGTATGTGAAAGATGTGATAAATATGTATGCGATGTGATAGATAAGTATGTGATATGTGTGTGATGATAGATATGTATGTGATAGATGTGATAGATATGAGATAGATATATGATAAGTATGTGTTAGATGTGATATGTTGTAGATGTGATAGATGTGTATGTGATAAGGTGGTATGTGATATGTGCTAGATAATGTGAGATTAGTGTGTGATATGTGATAAAATGTTATAGATGTGACAGATATGTTGTAGATAAGTATGTGATAGATCCGTGATAAGTATAAGTATGTGATGTGATATAAACTAGCATGATATAAATTGACATAAGAACATAAGAAGAGAGGATAACTGCAGTAGGCCGGTTGGCCCATGCTAGGCAGCTCCTAGAAGAGTAACTGAACTACTAGAATGAGATAAGGAGAGCAAAGAAGAAGGCTCTCCCCCGCCCTCCAAACCCTCCAGCCGAAGCCGGCAGGAAAAAGTCAGAAAGAACACCACGCCGTATAGAAAAACTGGCGTGGACATTTTACAGGAAAGTGTGAAAGGAGAATAGAGACTATCACAGTGTAACCTGAAAAGTTAAAATTATGAATTAGTATTGGTTATAAGATTTTCTTTATTCTATATCCACCCCTTATTAGTCATATGCTTATCTAGCCTATGCTTGAAACTCTCAATGGAAGAGGCAGCAACTACTTTACTAGGTAGCTTATTCCATTCGTCTACTACTTTATTACCAAACCAATTTCTACCGATTTCCTTACTGAAACGGAATTTTTCTAGTTTGAAACCATTATTTCTAGTTCTATCCTGTATGCTCACTTTAAGTCTATCTATCTATCTATCTATTGCCAGACGCCTCAATCCCGTTTGGGGTGGCCACAAACAAATCGCCTCCAAGTCGCCCTGTCCCCCGCCATTTCACTCCCCTGCTCCCAACTCACACCCCCTCTCTCACTTTAAGTACCTTGCTAATATCTCCCTTATTTATACCATTCATCCACTTAAACACCTCAATTAAGTCTCCCCTTACTCTACGCCTCTCTAGCGAATGCAGACTTAGTCTTTTCAGTCTGTCTTCATATGACAGGTTCCGGACGTCATGTATCATTTTAGTAATTCTTCTCTGTACATTTTCTAACGAATTAATACCCATTCTATAGTAAGGACACCAAAATTGTACTGCGTAGTCTAAATGTGGCCTTACTAATGCTAGATAAAGTTTCAGTATTACTTTAGATGATCTATTGCTCACGCTTCTCTGCATCTCCTGTCTGATTTCTCTGCATCTCCTGTCTGATTTCTCCAATCTGTCTTTGGCAGATTAAGGTCCCCTACAATTATTACTAAGCTGGACTGTGATGCTTGCCTCATTTCCTCCCAAAGGTATTTACTATCAGCTCTACTTAATTTAGGAGATCTGTTAATTGCTCCTAAGACAAATTTCTCCCTATTGTTACTAATTTCAACCCAGACACTTTCTGTGTCCCTATTTACTTTAATGTCTGCTTTATTATAACAGATTAATGAATCCTTTACATAAATAGCTACCCCTCCCCCCTTTCTTCCCTGACGGTTTGACACAAAAATATTATAGCCTTTTATCTGATATTCTGCTAAAAATTCTCGAGTGTCTGTATTCATCCAAGTTTCACTAATAACGGCAATGTCTATTTTCTCTGTACAAATTAAAGCCCTCAGTTCATCCATTTTATTACGTAAACTCCGGCTGTTTGTGTAGTACACTTTCAGATTATTACGAGTAGTTATGCCTCTACCTTGGCATTTGCTGTTATTTATTTTATTACTAACTGGGAAACTCTTTACTTTACTAATATAACAATTTTTTGTACAATCGCTTATCGCCCTTCTATCATCGCTTGTTCTATCATCTATCATCGCCTGCTCAATTTGAGGTGCCTGAGTGGATGTACCTACATTATTGGTTGAACTTTTGTTCTTAATTTTGTAAGTATTGATGCATCTATCCAAACATGGTAATAATGATTTCTGAGTGTAGTTGCTGCATCTTCCTGTACACCTACTTCTCAATCTCGAAAAAATCCCTCCAACTCCCTATCTATCATTCCAGCTAAAACAGTAACTTCCTGCCTGCTAAGATGAGTCCCATCCCAACTATACAAGCATGATATATAAGCATGATATGAGCACAGTATATAATAGGCATGTGATATATAAGCTTGTGATGTTAAATAGCGTAATATATATAAGCTGTTGACCACATTCATTGGCGTTTGGGACCAATAAAAAAAAAAAAAATGCAATATATTTTTCACAACACAGGCCCTTGTAGATGGAAGTCCTATAGTTTTTCACATCAACTTGAACAGATTTTGACCATATAAGATCATTTGTAACTGTAGATTATGCCATTCAGATCACACTATACTCTTGGCATTTTAACCTAGTCTAAAAGTGCCATCTGTCCACCTTCAATGTTCACTTGTGGAAAACATATTGGAATGATGCTAGTCACAAAGAAGTGCTGTAAAAAAAATGTAGAACCATAGTTCCATTTTCTGCTACTGGACTGTAAAATAATGTTCAAAGAAATTTTTGGCCAAGTTCAAATAATTAAAGTATAGCAGTAGATGAACACTATTTTTCAAGAACCTTTAGTTTTAAGTAATCCTAACAATGCCATATTTTAGGAGCTTATTTATAAAACTAATCTTCATATTTTTAAGGATCCTTTATTTTTAAAACTAATCCTAAAACTTCACCACACTGGCTCGGCAGCTGCATGTCTTCATATATTCTCTTGTTCGTATGGAAAGTGACTGTGGTACAATATGCAACACACGACTGTTTTGTTTGTATTGATAACTGCTTGTTGATTTTAGATTACAAAACTTGTATAGACTTGTTTGTTACGTGGGTCGGCCTTGGTCACCTAATGGTAGTCTCCATTCTCCTCAATCTCCTGTAGCCTTCCTGTTGTCCCTTAACCTTGATGTCACACTATGGCCTTGTCCATGTCTTTTGATCTGGCTCTAGCAACCCTACCCGACATGCACACTTATTTTCCACACCCATTTGTCATCCCTTCTTGACGAAACCATCTCAGTATAGCACTCATCACACCTCCATACACTCCAGTCCATACTTCTAAACTCTTCAGGCTTAAATTTAGCCCATTTAGGCCTCTCTTTCAAGGGCGCACTACACATCCATTTAATATTAACTTCTGTACGTTTGAGCCTAAGTCTTGCAACCATACAGCATAATTATTCCTTACACATGCCACATACAAACATAGGGAATTAGAGGAAGCTACCTAGACACCTGAGTCAGCTTATATACTGATGGTCCTGCCAAACTAACCTAACCTATGCCCCCCAGACCCACTTGATAACCCTACGAATGCCATTGGACCAGTGTTGGTAGCTCCCAATTCCTATCAAACCAAAAATTTTACCTTAACCTATCCCTGATCTATCTGAAATAAAAGACCTAATCAGTCCTAAATAACCTGTAACACCCATTTGAATAAAAATAGGAAGCCCAGTCCCCGTGTGGTAATTTTGACCATTCATTTTTATTACTATTCAAATTTTTAACTCATTTAAAACTGTTACTATTACCAATAAAGTGGATTCAAATTTCCCCGTTTCAAAGTTAAATATAGCAGGTTTTTCATCTGATGTAACTAGCCCAGGCAACGGATTGTGGGTGTGGCTGCTTGAAATTGGGACACTGCAGTAAGGTTGGCATGAGTCTTCTTGGTTACTAGACCGATTTTATTGACATTTTCTTAGGAGCAGGATAGATGAGATAGAGGGGGAGAACGAGCGAGAAGTGGAGAGGGAAGATGGAGAGTGGGAGAAAGAATTGGTAGTGTTGAGATGGGGAGAAGACATGGAGTGGGTGAGAAAGAATGGATAGAGGGATGAGAGATGGAGATGGAGGGAAAGATGAGATTGAGAGAGGGAGAGGAAGAGATGGAGATGGTTGGAAAGATGATATTGAGAGAGGGAGAGGAAGAGATGAGATTGAGGGATGTGAGATGGAGATGCAGAGATGAGACTGAGGTATGAGAGGGAGAGGAAATTGAGGGAGATGGGGAGCGAATGGATGGAGAGTTTATGGAGAGAGAGAGAGAGAGAGACAAGAGATGAAGGCATGCGTGAGAGAAGAAATAAATGGAAGATTAGATGGAGTACAGTATATGAGGATCATGTGAAGGAAAGGGCAGCCAGATGTTGTAGAAGGACGGGGGAGATTGAGGATGAGATGGAGGTATACGTGTTGGAGAAAGGGCAGTCAGATGACGAAGAACAGGTTGACATGGAGAACAGTTTTCTAGCCACCCATTTTGATATTAAGGCTACAGACAGTTGAATAGATGCTTAGATATCAGATATTTTATTTGTTTACCATATTTACAAAATATAGAACAGTTCTCCGTAATCCGTTTTCTCTGGTCCATAAGGTAAGATTACGCGTTTTCTATGGTCCATAAATGCGAGGTTAATAATGAAAGTAAAAGCTAATTGGCTCTTTTCTTTCTTTCAGGATGTTTTATGTATTTTCTCTACTATTTTTATTATTAATATTATCAATCAGACGGTGGGTTTGTGTCGCTACAAAAATTTTTCACAAGGTCCCGGATGTTCTGCTCGGCGGAGGCTGGCGCCTGGCAGCCATTTTGTGAGCGATGTCGGTGAGGGAGATGTTGGAGATGCTGCAGGTTTTTAAGTCAGCATTTTCGTCAGCGGATGGGAAGACGTCCAAAAACGGGCCAGAAAGTCTTCAAAGATTCCCAGGAGCAAGAGGGAAGACGGTGACATGAAGTGGACATCGGTATAATGGGTATAGATCACTCAAGGTAAACGTGTTTTGTCACTTTGCTGGCCCATACCTAGAGGGAGAGCTCTAAGGTGAATAATTTTTGTGAAAATGAAATGCAGGCTCATACGATATTCTTCAGTGCGATTTGTTCAGTTTTGGCAGAGAATTTTGTGGCAATGTGGTTTAGATTTAGGTTAATATAGGGTAATTGTTGGGGGCCCCTGGCTTACCTGATGTGAACCCCGCAGATTGTAGGTTTACCTTTTTGCAGGTAACCTCCCTGCTTTTGAGCGCTCAGTTATTACAATTATTATTTTTATTACTATTTTTGTTTTTATTGTTATGCTGGATGTTTTTAGACCGACTTCTCGTTCTAAAGACACCAGCGACTGAGCGGGGTCCTCTTTCCAGACCGGAAATAGAACACTTACAAAGGAACAGGGCATAAAAACACGGCAAGATTCCTTATCACATATATTGCCTAAGTCCAAGTTCCTTACAATATACATACAATGGTACACTGAATGTGGATGGGGTATAGTGACAGGTCAGTTAATATTGGTACATCATGTAATGCTAGGCGCTTTAGGCTCGACTTCTCGTTCCTTAAACCTAACAGGTAGCGGGGTTCTCTTTCGAGACCGAGGCTTTGGACAAATAAGAGAGAGGCAGGACACAAAAACTCCAGGCAATAACCTTACACGTGTATTACTCAGTCAGACAAGGGACAACAACAGATGTTACAAGCACAATATTTGGTTGATCACAAACACTTATATCTAGATAATTTAGTACCGGTATCGCACAGGATACTGTGGGAGAATATACTAAAATAACACTCGAGGTGGAGTATTCAGAATTAGTACAGTCCAAGATCTTTGAGCGCGTGGAGTTAGAGACGAGGCTTACTAGGGGAGGATGTAAGACACTGGGGTCTAATTATGATTATGGTAGTATGAGGCGGAGTTTGCTGGTAGCGTGCTCACTTTACTATTTTCTAGGGGCAAGGGCCTTTTGGTGAATTATTGTTACTAACTCCACAGCTTGGGAATTTCTCTTACTGTGGTATGATGGATATTATGCATTGGTCTTATTCACAAGCACTTTGGTTTTATATGGGCTATTCACTGTTCTGCCTTGTTACTGTTAAACCATCATCATTCCAGTTTCGCTCAAAACACTTGGTCTGGTATTATGAATGCACTTTATCGCCTCGCCACTGTTATACTACAATAGGGTCGCCGTCACTATCTTATGGGTCACTGTGCGGCGGAGAGACGATCCAGCTTTACTTCTGCCGGAGCAGGGGCATCGCCAGGGGAGGCCGTGCCGAGAGGGCACGGGATCACGCACAGGGGCGTGTTCTCTCATCTGGGGCTGCAGGTGGCGAAGGAGCCTGTACTTTACGGGCTGGGGGCAGGAGTGTGGCCCTCAGGACTGGGGCCGAACAATTGCCTGAACCTCTCATTCAGGTTCCTGACGGAGGTGGAGGTCCTCCGCTGTCGAGGCATAGGGAGTTCCCGCCCGGGCATTCTGGGGAGGGCCTGGGGTTCCCGAGGGCTGTGGCCCCCAGAGCTAGGTGGC
The DNA here is from genome assembly GCF_032717465.1 of Coenobita brevimanus. NCBI lineage: Eukaryota > Metazoa > Arthropoda > Malacostraca > Decapoda > Coenobitidae > Coenobita > Coenobita brevimanus. Next base: position 20,531 of record NW_027644717.1, on the reverse strand, counting down.
ACTGACAGGGAGGGGCTGTGGCACTGGTCTGCGTCAGGGTCCGTCAGGTGGGTCTTCTCCAGGGCCAGTCATAGTATGAGGTTGAGTGGGTTGAAGGGTGTGGTAGTAGTCTGAGAGTGGGTGGGTTGATGGGTATGGGCAGTTGTTTGAGGGTGGGTGGGTTGATGGGTGTGGGTAGTTGTCTGAGGGTGGTAGTGGTGGTTTGTGGTAGTAATTATGGTGGTGATTATCCTGTGTGAAATCAATCATTATCATTGGTGTAACTATCATCATCATCATCATCCTATAGATAATGTGTATATATGTGTGGCTGTGTTCTTACCTAATTGTATCTTTACAGGAATGAGTCAGGCTCGTACTGTCCTGTGTTTTAAACCATATTTATTGTACATATCCTTAAATTTGTGAATTGTTTTGGCACAGTATTTCATTCGGTAGTGCATTCTACTGATCAATTGCTCTATTTGGGAAACTAAAATTCCTTACGTCTTTATCACCTCTCTATGCAGTTTTTTTGCAGTGTCCTTTTGCTGATGCATCCCCATAGGTTAAGTAATCATTTATGTCTATTTTCTCCTTCCCTGATATGCATTTATATAGCATAATCATGTCACCTCTTTTCCTTCTCTCATATAGTGTTGGTAGATTCAGTTTTTTTTGTCTTCGTAGCTTAGATCCCATAAGCTTGGTACCCATCTTGTAGCGGCCCTTTGAACTTTTTCAATCTTGTCTATGTGTTTTTTGAGATGAGGACCCCAGACTACTGATGCATACTCCAGGGTTGGTCTGATGAATGATGTTGTTATCTTTCTTAGCATGTCTTGATTTATGTATGTGAATGCTATTCTCATATTTGCAAGCAGTGTATACATGTTCCTTACCTTCTCACTGATGTGGTCAGCCAGAGATAGTCTGTTATTGATAATCACACCTAGGTCCTTCTCTCTGATGTGTGTAGGGCTTTATTTCCTAACGTATAGCCACAATCAGGTCTTTTTCCACTTTTACCAAACTTGATTACATGACACTTGTCCACATTGAATTCCATTTCCCATGTATTACTCCGTTTATGAAATTTATTTAATTCTTCTTATAGCTCTTTACAAGAGTCTGTGTTAGTAATTCTCCTATGTATTTTTGCATCATCTGCAAACGTATTTAGATAGCTTTCATTTCCAGTGTTACTCTCTGTATCATTTATATACACTAAAAACATGATTGGTGCCAGCACTGAGCCCTGTGGAACTCCACTAGTCACTTCTCTTCCATGATGAATAATTTCTCCTTAGTACTGTTCTCTTTTCTCTTTTTATGAGAAAATCTTGGATCCAACAATACAGTTTGCCTCGAATTCCTCCTTGATGGTACAGTTTCCTTAAAAGTCTTAGGTGTGGTACTGTGTCAAATGCTTTCATGAAATCTAAATACTGTCCACTCATCCTTCTCTTTCCTGTAATGTGTTTGTTACTCTCTCATAGTATCTCAACAGATTAGTAACACATGATTTTCCTTTTCTGAAACCAAACTGTCTGTTATCATATTGTGTTCTTTTAGATGATTTACCCAAGCTTTTCTTATAAGCTTTTCTAATACTTTGCTTAAAACACTGGTTAGTGATACTGGTCAGTGGTTGAGTGGATTTTGTCTATTCCCTTTTTTGAATAAGGGAACAATGTTTGCTTTCTTCCAAATATCAGGTAGTTTACCTTGTCTCAAGGATTTCTTGAAAATTAACGATAATGGTTTACTTAACTCCTTTGCACATTCATGTATCACCCAGCATGAAATTTCATCAGGACCACTTGCTTTTCATTTGTCTAATTTACTTAACTCCTCCTGTATTACTTTTTCTGATATTTGTATATCTGGTAGTATGTGTGGACATGCGTGTTCCACATAGTCCCTCTCAAAAATTTTTTCTTCTGTAAAAACTGATTGGAAATTCTTTAGTGCTTCACAAATATCCTTCTCTTGTGTATAGGTGATTCCCTTGTCCGTAATGGATTGTATTTTATTTTTTACTTTGTGTGTGTGTGTTTGTGGGTGTGGGTGTGTGTGTCTAATGAGAGAGGAGGGGGAGGAAAGGGGGGGGGATGGAGGGGAGAGATGAGGGATGGAGGGGATAGAGGAGGTAAGGGGGGATGGAGGAAAAGTGTTTTTCAAGGAGGAGGAAGAGGGAAGGAAGATTGATGACAAGAGATGGAGAGAGGAAGGAAAGAAAAAAAGAAAGGAGAGAGAGGTGGAGGAAAGATGGGGGGGGAACTAGGGGGGGTGGTGGGAAAGGAGGATGTAAGGAGGGAGAGGGACAGGAGGAAGATTGTTTTTCAGGGAGGAGGAAGAGGTGGAAGGAAGAAGGAAGACAAAGGAGAGAGAGAGTTGGAGGAAAGAGGGGGGGGGAGAACTAGTGGGGGTGGAGGGAAGGGAGAATGTCAGGAGGGAGGAGAATTGGGGGAAGAGTGATTTTCAGAGAGGAGGAAGAGGTGGAAGGAAAAAGGAAGACAAGGAGGAGAAGGAAGGAGAGAGAGAGAGAGGTGGAGGAAAGAGGGGCTGTGAAGGGAGGGAGGAGGTGGTGGAGGGGGGAGGGAGGGAGGGAGGGAATGAATGTGGGGGTGGATGGAATGTGCCGGCTTTAGGTCACAGTCAGGCTTCAGCAGTCACAGGGGAAGGGTCTGCAATTTTGGTAAGATATTTTTCCTTTCTCTTTCCAGTAATTACCTCTCTCTCCATTAATTACCTTTCTCCATTAATTTGCTTGTGTGGTGATGATATTGATTTTAATGTGTATTGTAAACAGGCCTGAGTGTTTCTAAAGCTTACTCAGATGATTGAAAGGGTAAGAAAGTATCATGACAGAGCTGGGTGTGAACTCTGGGGTGGGGTGTATGTATGTGGAGCTTGGGGTGTGTAGGTGTAGTTTTTTGGGTGTGTATGTGTGTGTGTAGATTGTGTTGTGTATGTGTGTGTGTAGATTGGGGTGTGTATGTGTGGAGTTTGGATTGTGTATATGTGTGGATTTGTGTGTGTGTGTGTGTGTGTGTAGATTGGGGGTGTATGTGGAGATTTTGTTCTTACCTAATTGTTCTTACCTAATTGTATCTTTACAGGAATGAGTCAAGCTCGTATTGTCCCGTGTCTTAGACCATATTTATCATACATATCCTTAAATTTGTGAATTGTTTTGGCACACACTATTTCATTCGGTAGTGCATTCCATTGATCAATTGCTCTGTATGGGAAACTGAATTTCCTTACGTCTTTATCACCTCTCTTCTTATGCAGTTTTTTGCAGTGTCCTCTTGCTGATGCTTCTCCATATGTTAAGTAATCATTTATGTCTATTTTCTCCTTTCCTGATATGCACTTATATAGCATTATCATGTCACCTCTTTTCCTTCTCTCCTGTAGAGTTGGTAGATTCAGTTTATTTAGTCTTTCTTCATAGCTTAGGTCCCTTAAGCTTGGTATCCATCTTGTAGCGGCCCTTTGAACTTTTTCAATCTTGTCTATATGCTTTTTGAGATGAGGACTCCAGACTACTGATGCATATTCCAGGGTTGGTCTAATGAATGATGTTATTATCCTTTTTAGCATGTCTTCATTTATGTATGTGAATGCTATTCTCATATTTGCAAGCAGTGTATACATGTTCCGTACCTTCTCGCTGATGTGGTCAGCCGGAGATAGTCTGTTATTGATAATCACACCTAGGTCTTTCTCTCTTTCTGATGTGTATAGGGTTTTATTTCCTAACTTATAATCCCAATCAGGTCTTTTTCCACTTTTACCAAACTTGATTACATGACACTTGTCCACATTGAATTCCATTTGCCATGTACTACTCCATTCATGAAGTTTATTTAATTCTTCTTGTAGCTCCCTACAAGAGTCTGTGCTAGTAATTCTCCTTTGTATTTTTGCATCATCTGCAAACATATTCAGATAGCTCTCATTTCCAGTGTTACTGTTTATATCATTTATGTACACTAGAAACATGATTGGTGCCAGCACCGAACCCTGTGGTACTCCACTAGTCACTTCTTTCCATGATGAGCAGTTTCCTCTTAGTACTGTCCTCATTTCTCTTTTTATGAGAAAGTCTTGCATCCAGCAAAACAGTTTGCCTCGAATTCCTCCTTGATGGTACAGCTTCCATAAAAGTCTTTGGTGTGGTACTGTGTCAAAAGCTTTCTTGAAATCTAAATAGATACTGTCCACCCATCCTTCCCTTTCCTGTATTGTGTTTGTTACTCTCTCATAGTAGCTCAACAGATTAGTAACACATGATTTTCCTTTTCTGAAACCAAACTGTCTTTCTGTTATCATACTGTGTTTTTCTAGATGATTTACCCAAGCTTTTCTTATAAGTTTTTCTAATACCTTGCTTACAACACTAGTCAGTGATACTGGTCGGTAGTTGAGAGGATTTTGTCTATTTCCTTTCTTGAATAAGGGGACTATATTTGCTTTTTTCCAAATATCAGGTAGTTTCCCTTGACTCAAAGATTTCTTGAAAATTAAAAATAATGGTTTACTTAACTCCTTTGCACATTCTCGTAACACCCAACATGAAATTTCATCAGGACCACTTGCTTTTCCTCTGTCTAATCTACTTAACTCCTCTTGTATTACTTTTTCTGCTATTTGTATATCTGGTAGTATGTGTGGACATGCGTGTTCCACATAGTCCCTCTCAAAATTTTTTTCTTCTGTAAAAACTAATTGGAAATTCTTATTTAGTGCTTCACAAATATCTTTCTCTTGTGTATAAATGATTCCCTCGTCCGTGATGGATTGTATTATATCTTTTACTTTGGTTTTGCTTCTGATATAGCTGTAAAACAGCTTTGGTTGATCACTACTTTTATTTATTATATCCTCCTCAAACTGTTTTTGGGCTTCCCTCCTTATTCTTGTATAGTCGTTTCTTGCCTGTTTGTAATTATTATACGCCCTTTCACTATTGTGTCTTCTGTATGTATTCCACAACAAATCTCTTCTTTCTTTTGATTTTTTACATTCTGTATTGAACCATTTCTGTATTTTCTTATCTGCTTCTTTGTGCTGTGGGATGTACTTCTGGACTCCTATTTCATAAAATTCACAAAATTTTTTATATACAGCATTTAAATCTTGTCCTCTAAGCTCATTTTCCCAATCAACTTCTAAGAAATACTTCTTTAGGTCTTGATAATTTCCCTTTTTATAGTTTAGGCTCTTTTTGTAACTGTCAGTGCTGTTTACTATGTCATATGCTATCCTGAAGTTATAATTTAGTACTGCATGATCGCTTTTGCCGAGTGGAGGGTGATATATTAAACTGTCATTTTATTTTTTTTGCTTAGTAAATATTAGATCTAGCACTGAAGGTACATCAAGTCCTCTTTTTCTAGTGGTTTCCCTCACGTGTTGCGTTAAGAAAAACTCTTGTACGAGATCCAGGAGCTTTTGGTCCCAGCAGCTTTCTTGGCTATTTATATCTAGAGTATTCCAATTTATATTTGTATTGAAATCCCCAGTTAGTATAATTCTTTCTGATTTCTCTTCCATTTTATGTAGCAAGGATCTTATACTCTGAATTGTACTCTCTGCCAGGTCCTCATATTCGTCTCTTTCCCATGTGTTTGATCTGGGTGGCATATACAAATTGGCTACAATTACTTTACCTTCAGATGTGTCGATCTCTACTGCAATCAGTTCTACTTGTGATGGTATATCTAGGTTTATTTCCTTGACTTTTAGATTTTTCTTAGTTAATATTATAATTCCTCCTCCTTTTTTAAATTTCTGTCTCTTCTCCATATATTGTATTCCTCTAAGTTTAGTATGTCATTGGATATCCTTGGTGTTAATTTTGTCTCAGTTAGGCATATTATTTGTGGTTCATTTTCTCTGACATAATCATTCATCTCTAGTAATTTAGATACCATTCCATCCACATTTGAGTACATCAACTTTATCATCTTGTTTATATACTTGTCATGACATGGTTCTACTAACTTCCTCCTTTTTCTTCCATCCTGTTTGTGTACCACTTTCGTACCTGCAATCCTATTACTTTGTAAAAAAATTTCTTCTTGTCCTCTTCTGATCTTCCCTCATTTTTGTTTTTTGCTTCCTCCCTTTTCTCTTTCAGTAATTCCAGTTCCTCTTGTGTTAGGCATCTTTTTATCCATACATTTTTGAACTCTTTTTCCATAAGATTCTTTGCATTTTTTAGTATCTCTTCCACAGTGTTTACACTCTGGAAAGTCACCTTTAGAGGTCTTGTCTTGCTTTTCTCGTATTTCCCTAACCTTTTCTGTTCCTCTATGTCTTTACTACAGATTTCCTCTGATACTTCTTTCAGTAAGCTCATTACATTTGCCATCTCCTTTTTGTCTCTAGTGATTTTGTTTTTAATTTCTTCCTCTTCTATACCAGTGATTACTATTGATTTATTTATTTCTGCTAAATCTCTGACTAACTTTGGATTGTTTTGTGTGTGTGTGTGTGTGTAGATTTGGGGGTTACTGTGTGGAGTTTGGGGTGTCTGTGTGTGTGGAATTGTGGTTTTGTTTGTGTATGGATATTTTGATTATTGCAATTTTCATGTGATGGCTTATAAGGAATATTCTTTTTCAGGAGTGTGAGTTGGGGAGAAGGCAGCCAGATAATGAAGAAGAGAAAAAAAGATCTGGAGGGTTCAGTAATTGGCCATGTAGCTGTAGAGAGACTGCTACCACAACCACAACCACCACTACCACAACCACAAGAACCCCCTACCACAACCACAACCATCTTTGGTGGACATTTAATTGGATACTTACTAGGTGAATATGCCAGAACCTTCTTAATTTTATTATTATTATATTATTATTATTATATTATTATTTTATGCATGCTACCTCCACCTGGCTTTTGTGGAGGGGTTAGGTATATAACTTTCCCAGCTAATTTCTGAAAATAATTTGAGTTTTTAGTGACAGATTCCCAGCCTTCACAGTTTATGGCCAAGTGTAGCCTGATTGGGAGGGTAATTTTGACTAGTAACCAAGGAGACTTATTCCATACTCATGACCAGGGCTCTGTAAAATCTCTAACCCCTTTTCTGTTAATGGCCAGGTGTAGTCAGATTGGGAGGGTAATTTTGACTAGTAACCAAGGAGACTCGTGACCAAGGCTGTTCATAAAGATTCCTAACCCCTTTTCAGTTACTTTATGGCCAAGTGTAGTCAGATTGGAAGGGTAATTTTGACTAGTAACCAAGGAGACTCATGACCAAGGCTGTTTGTAAAGATCCCTAACCCCTTTTCAGTTACTTTTTGGCCAAGTGTAGTCAGATTAAATCATTCCATAACTAAGGTTCATAAAATCCCATGCAGAGACTATGTAAAGATTCCTAACTCCCTTTCAGTTACTTTATGGCTGTGTAGTCAGATTGAGATGGTAATTTGAGCTAGTAACCAAGGAGACTCCTTAACAAAGGGTAAAATTCCATGCAAGAATAGAATTATGTAAAGATCCTTAAGCCTTTTTTCAGTAATTTATGGCCAAGTTTAGAGATTGGAAAAGTAATTTTGACTAGTAACCAAGGACACTCATGACCAAGGCTCTTTATATATCTCTGACCCATTATTCAGTTACTTCTTGGCCAAGTTTAGTCAGATTGGAAAGGTAATTTTGACTATTAACCAAGGAGACTCCCTAAGACTCAAATTTCATGCGACAACTTTTCAAAGATCCCTAACTCCTTTTCAGTTAATGCCAGGTGTAGTCATTGATGCTTTTGATGCATATTTTGACTAGTAACCAAGGAGACTCATTCTGTAACCAAGGCTCAGATTCCATGAAGCAACTATTCAGAGATCTCTAACTCCTTTTCAGTCAGTGGTTGGCCAGGTGTAGCTAGATTGGAAAGATAATTTTGACTAGTAACCAAGGAGACTCATGACCAAGGCCCTGTGTAATGATCCCTAGCCGGATTTGTTACTTTATGGACAAGTGTAGTCAGATTGGGAGGGTAATTTTGACTAGTAACCAAGGAGACTTTCCCTAACTAAGGCTAGTATGTAAAGATCCCTTGCCCCTTTTCAATAAGCTGATGGCAAGTAGTAGGCAGATTGATGGTAAGTTTGACTAGTAACCAAGGAGACTCATTCCTTACTCATGACCAAGGAGGCTCTTCATAATTTTCAGTTAGTTTATGGCAAAGTAGTCAGATTGGGGGGGTAATTTTGACTAGTAACCAAGGAGACTTATTCTTTATTCATGACCAAGGCTTTGTAAAGATCCCTAGCCCCTTGTCAGTTAATTGATGGCCAGGTGTAGTCAGATTGGGAGGGCAGTTTTGACTAATAACCAAGGAGACTGTCACAATAGCTTTACCCAGGTGTTCATTCCTTTGTAAATTATTTCACATAGCACATTGGCAGAAAAAAGCAATGATATGGCTGTACATTCATCTCATAGCACTGCTTTGTGACTAGCATCATGTTCTAGTGTTTATCTGATTACAATTCAGCATTCAGGATGGAGAGATGGCAATTTTAGGCCAAGGTAGAGTTAAAGCAAGCTAGTAACCAAGGAGACTCAAAGCACTTGTTCATGACTAGCATCAAATTTGTTGTAAATTGGAATAGTAACCAAGGAGACTCATTCCTAACTCAAAACCACTGCTCGTCAGATGCAACCACATCTTCGTATTTTTTGTGGGAGTGGCCAGTCAGATTTTAGTAGTTGTAAATTGGAATAGTAACCAAGGAGACTCATTCCTAATTCCTAACTACAGCTCGTCAAATGCAAACACATCTTGGTATTTTTTTTCAAGAGTGACTGATTCAGAAGTGGCTATAGATATAAAAACAACTTTCCACTTTGAATACTTGGCTGTAAACATGTTATTAGAATATGATGCTATGCCCTTCTATTTTGGTTTAACCCCTACACCGCGGGCTTGTTTACCAATAACTTGCGTGTGCCGCGGGGTTATTTGGGCTCCGACAGACTCTCAAAAAATATTTGCCAAAAATCAGTTATTAGTCCTAGAATAATAAAATTACATATGCTTATGGCACATACCTTCAGCTTTCTTCTGGAATGATTGTTGAGCCTTCGTCGGTTACCGTAGGACTTGTGGAGACCTCTGAAGTTGGGTAACGAAGTCTCCACTTTACACTTCCCGACAACCCGTAATATGATTACCACAGCCAGATACAAACACTATAAACACTATTCTACAATTTCCAAGTAGTTTGGGATCCATACTAAAAAAAAAAAACCATTGTGAAAGCAATGGAAATTACGAGCGCGTCTGATCGTCGCACTGGCACTAGTTCGCTCATGGTAGTCTGTCATTTATTATTCATAAAACCCCTCACACTTTATATTTCTATTACTATATAACACTTATATATATCTACAGTCTTTATCCATAAGTTTCCTTCAGTAGTATTAGTTTATTGTCATTGTAGGGATTCAATTTCTTTCAGTAAAATACGTAGCATTCACTTTCTCATCTTGTATACTGGCATTGAGAGTGAATGTCACTTTCATCTTCACTCTCATAACTCATAGCATTCAGACATGCTAGAGTGAAACTTTCACTTTCATTACTCCTAGTATATACTCGTATTCTTATAATACTACTCATTTACATTTCTATTTACGTTCTCTATTTTATTTACGTTATTTACATTTCTATTTTATTTACACTGTGTTGTGCACTGTCACTTGAAGTAACTTATAAAACTATTTTCCATTGTTCACGTATATTTACATTCATTACTTTCACTTGCTGTTTACACATTATTTACACATTATTTACAATTCCACTTGCACTGTTTTACTCAATAGAAAGATCGTAGTCACTCTTTTATCAATTGTCAGCCCTTTACCTCTTTCCACACGAGGTTTAGTAGGGGGTAAAGGTCACAGAACCATTTGCATGGGGGTGAAAAAAGGCCTTGAAGTCAGCAAGTTGAAACATACGTCCTGTCACTTCGGAAGATGAGACTACACTGATAACGCAGGGGCAGCCTAGAGGCCTGCTTTAGGGGTTATTCAGAGTTACCAATATTACTTCTTGAAACAGCTAAGTCTAGCACTGATATGATTGGCAGGAAATCTAGACAATACATTATAAATTTGGTAGTTCCAGGTGAATGTAAATATTCTCCCTTCCCTCCTTACATTTATATTTATTACGAAAATAGATTAGAGGCCTACTTAGGAGATATATAATCAGAGCTACCAATGTTAAATCTTGAAACAGCTTTGTGTAGCACTGATATGATTGGCAGGAAATCTAGACAATACATTATAAATTAGGTGGTTCCAGGTGAATGTAAATATCACTTAGGGTTCTCCCTTCTCTCCTTACATGTATATTTATTACGAAAATAGATTATACAGCATATTTCAAGGGGAAAAAAACAGCGAAAATTAGCGAACGAGTGCACGTGAGGTGTTGTCAGGTGATAATTAGCCAATTCCAGGTGTATGGCACTCTCACTTACCTGATTTCTTTCTTGTATATATTATTTGGTATAAGAATACGACATAGGGCTTATTTCAATGGATGAAATCAGTGAAAAATTCCAGGGAAGATTTACTTAGCGTAGCATGGCCGGGCAGGCGAGAGCATAGGGTAATGGAGGGGGGGTAGGGAGGGGAGTCAAGAACGGGGAGAAATGGCTAAATTGTCAACAATGGATGGGAGTACAGATGAGATTAGGAGTGCTGACTAGTGTTGGACATTGTCAGTACTGATAGATGATACAAGCCCCCACTTGAAAGCCCGGGTGAATTCAAAATAACACAGAATCACAAAAGCGACGCCCCGCGGTATGATCCCTTGCTCCCAAGCGTCACGAAAGTGACGCCCCGCGGTTAAGGGGTTAAAATATCATAGCATCATGAACTTTGAATTGTAACTGTAGATGAGTAGAATGTTGCTAGTCATGAAGAAGTGCTGTAGAAAAGGTAGTCTATAGCATTACAGTACAATTCCAGTTAACCGGGCGGCTTGGGGTATTTACCTTCCCAGTTACAGATTTTTCCCATAGTTCTGATATTCAGATCTATACAAAGGCGATAATTATCACAGCAGTAAATACAATTCAGTTACCACTCACATCAGGGGCCACACTAAGAGATTCCACCTGAAAAATTGCCTCGTAAACACACACCATGGTCGTAATGCACGTGCATGCAATGCCTTGCAGTACTGCAAAATGCACAAGTCCATTCTCATAACTACCGAATAATTTGTTGTATGTGTACTCATAAATATGGAAAACTAAAGAACTAAAATCCTGAATATTTATTGGTGAATTATCACGACACCTGTGTCCCCACATGAGCTTTGTTTACGGTCCCGGCCCCGACTGACCGCCATCATCTCGCCATTCATCTGTTTTGCACCAATCTGTTAACTACCGAAGTATTCGTTGTATGTACTGTACTCGTAAAACTGGAAAATAAAGAAATAAAATCTTGAACATTTATTGGTGAACTGATGTTAAGACTGCACTGTAGAATTATCATGACCCCTGTGCCCCCACACAAGCTTTGTTTACGGTCCCGGCCCCGACTGACCGCCACCATTCCACCCTTCACCTGCCAATCAGCTGTTTTGCACAAAATAAAATACAGTACATGAATTACATAAGTGCAAGCATTTTTTTTTTTTCCCCCAAGAAAGTAAACCTTCATGCCTATTAACTTTTTTTTTTTTTTTTGCCAGCACACATGCGTTCTAAGATGGATTTATGTGGTGCAAGTTAGAGTTGGTCCGTTAGGAAGAAAAACACCGGCGTTTATTGTTTGTTGATTTGCTCTCCCCCGAGATGTCTGGTTTACAAATTCCATGCCTGCCTGCGAAACAATTTAACCATCGAATACTGAAATCACACTCGACTTCTATATTCATTTTACTGTGAAACTCTCTTGCTTTTTCTTATATAAGAGGACCAGAAATAGGTGCTCCCCTAGATCTTTCTAAGCAATACCACTCGAACGATGAAGAGTTTATGCCTTTTTTCAATGGACTTGTCTCGCTTTTCATGAAAAATTCATTGAGCTTGGATGCTCAGGCCCTGATATCATAAATCGTTAAATTTCCTACATTATATTCAGTCATCAGTATTTTATAATGCTCGCCTTTTTCAAATCTATTGCATATGTCCAGCTTCTGTTTCAAGGTAAGCACGACACGCTTACGTTTAGTTTGCTCTTTAGGCATTTTGGAGTGTTGAAATTACCGTCCATCAAAGCAACACAACAGCAAGAGAGCTTGTTTACTGTCTGGTGGTGAAAAGCAGTCTGGTGATTTGTGGAAATTGTGGAGGGTGTGGAGGATGACTGAATTCAAGTAGGGGAAAGAGGGAGGAGGAGGGTTGGTTAAGAGGATTTACTAGGGATTTACATTAGCCAGAAATGCATTCACCTTGCTTAGTCCGACTTCACCCAGCCTCGCGTGACACGATAAAACGATGGTTTGGCGGTCAATTCAAATTGGCGCACAGTTATAACTTACTGACATTTTTACCAGCCCTTGAATTATCCCGTTTTTCTGAGTATTCCGTTTATCTGGATACTGGTTAGCAGGGATTGTACTGTACCTTGTTCTGCCGGTGAACTGTGTGAGATGGACTGCGTAATGCAAAATATAGGCCAAGTAGAAGGTAGAAGAAGTAGTGCTATTTACTGTATAACTGTCTACTCTGAATAATTTGTATTATGTTCCTACAATCATTGCAGTGGTGTTCCTGTGGCGGCCTTGGGTTTGTGTGGGTGTAAGTGAAGTACAAGAAAGCAGGGTTCCAGAGAGATGGCAACATGATGGTGGTTCAAGAGGAGTGAAGGGAGACTGCCTGGAGAACTCAGAGTAGCAGAGGGGCCATGACTGCTTGGAGAGGTTGAAATCTGTTGTGATGGGTATAGTACTGTCTCCTGTCTCTCCTGTCTGTTTGTCCTGTCTCTTGTCTTTGTCCCTCTTGTCTGTCCCTCTTATCTGTCCCTCTTGTCTTTGTCTCTCTTGTCTCTCTCTCATGTCTGTCTCTCATGTCTGTCCCTCTCGTCTGTCCCTCTTGTCTGTCTCTTTTCTGTCTTTCTCCTGTCTGTCTCTCCTGTCACTCCTGTTTGTCTGTTAGTGTAGGCAGGTGACTATGGTGGGTTGAATTGAGCAAGGACACTCATTTTTACATTATAGCCGAGGATGAGATGGAGGGATGGAGTGGAGAGATGGGAGGGGGTGTAAGTTGGAGGGATGGAGAGTAGGTACAAGTAGATATGGGAGAGAGAATGTGTGTATGAGGGAGGAGTGTGGGTAGATGGTGGAGGGGGGTGTGAGTTGGAGGGATGGGGATGAGAGGGGGTGTGTGAGTTGGAGGGAGGGCAATGAAATGGCAGAGGACAGGACAGTGTGGAGGAAATTTGTGGTCACACCTTACAGGATTAAGATGTCTGGCAATAGATAGATTGGATAGATATATAACAACTTCCAGCAAGCACACTGTATTGATGTGGGAGTGGTAGTTATGTCCAGTGAAAACATATAGTAACCAAGGAGACTCATTCGTACCTCCATAACTATAAAATTAATGAAACTGGAATCAAGTTCTAAATTTGTGAGAATGGGCCAGTTCCATCAGGTGAAGGACAGACTACAGTATAGCTAAGTAGCAAGATTATTTTTACCTTGGTTAAGAAATCTAAGTGAGATGGAAGCACCGATTTTAGCCCATAAGTTGGTATAGCTTTTTGTCCTTTTGTGGAGGGATACAGCTTAATGCCAGATTGACATTACCTTGCCTGTACACCTTTCCCATAGCCCAGAGGTCAGCACCCCTTAAAGCTACAAGAGCCATTTGCTTTAAAGTTTCATAAAAATGTAGTACTCTTGGAGCCGCAATACGGAAAATTCTCATAAACCGAAATCTGCAGTATTCTAAATCTAAACAAAACATTACGGTGATATTGTTTGATCTGCTTATAGTATAGCTCTTATCAAAGCTGAATGGAAAATCTAATGTTGCCTTGCATGTGTAATATGATGCCTTTGTTCTGAAAGAATAAATGGTTATTTATGAAGCTCCTGGAGCCACAAAAGTGTCCTAAGAGCCGCGTGCGGCTTTTGAGCTGCAGGTTGCTGACCTCTGCCATAGCCCTTCTTTAGCATAATTAACAAGTCATTTAGATACAGGTGTTATAGCAGTTAACAGACTATACAGTAGACTATGCAAGAAAGATTAGGGAACAGTTGGTACGTTATGACCTAAGTTTTATCCAGTGTGGGTGAAGGCATTGGTAAAGTATATATCTACAGAGGTGCAGTCATAGATATTTACTGTCCATTGCATTGGGCATGTGGAGAGAATGAAGGATGACAACTGGATGCAGCGGGGGAGAGGTGTGAGTGTTGAGGGTAGAGTTAAGGGGTAGATTGAGATGGTTTTGGGAGGAAGGATGGGGCTGGAGTGTATTGGTGTGATGAGAAGGGGGTAGACTGAGATAGTTTGGGAGGAAGGATGGGACTGCAGTGTAGTGGTGTTGTGATTAGGAGGGGTAGAGTGAGATGGTTTGGGCATGTGGAGAGGATGGGGGATGACATTTGGGTGCGGAGGGTGAGAGGTGTGAACATGGAGGGTAAAGTTGAGAGGCAGACTGAAAGATCTGGGATGAAGTCAGTGTCCTCAGGGATAAAGGGCTGGACAGAGAAGCAGCTAGAGATCAAGCAGCATGGAGAACTGCCATTAGGTGATCAAGGCTGATATATGGAAGCATCTTTGAGTTTTTATAAATGAATGAATGAAGGAAATAAGTTCCCTTTTCCTGCTCCGTTAGGCGGGTAAAGATGTTGAGGTATAAATGTAAGTGCTTCCTCTATTATTTCTTTCCCTGTCCTTCCTTTCTGCACCCTTCCTCACTCCAGCATTAGGTGGAAAAGATCAGGATGAAGGAAAATGAAGATTGTTCCTAGCTAGTTTGCTGTTTGCATTTGCCTAACTTGAATAGGGAAGTAGCATTATACTGTATAGGAATAAATGCATTGGTTACTAGGCATATTTGGGTGTTAACGTATTTCACTGAGAAACTTACTTACTAGAGCCCTTAACTCAGTTGTGGGTTCATGCTTATCTGGATATGAATCTAGGAGACTTCATGCTAAAATTCCCCTTCTGCAGTCCACCATCCTCCTCCTGAGAGATAGGTCAAGAATATTAACTGATAGACTCCTTGAAATGGCTGGTTTGATACAGCCTTCAGTATGTCCTTCAGCCCAAGATTTAACTAGTGTTGATGGTTGAGGTAGCACTGGCATTGGAGTTCAAGGGTGGAGTTGTAAAGCATGTTTGTACTTTAGGGCAGTATGACGAGGGCAGCTTGATGGCAAAGGAGGCCACCCCTGCTGTGGTGGGTGTCTGGTGGTAGACATCCACCACCACCACCACCAGTGATGAAGGGGAGCAACTTGGCTGGATACTACAAGATGAGTACATTTAAAATTGTTATACATATTCACTTAGGTGCCAGTCTGTTGAAATAACCATTGATGGGCCAGTGGAGTGTTTCATACATAACTTATAGTTTTCTATAAATCTTGCCGTGGTGCTGCTTTTGTTAATTGCCAGTTGGTTGCAGAACTGGCCTCAGTAGGTGTTAGTCAAAATGCACTGCAACTTGTGCTTAAATAGCTGAGGAAGCTAAAGTTGCAAGAATCATGCAGAACATTAAAAACTGAATTTTGCCAAGTGGAATTATTTGCAGTAAGTGTGCTGCAGTTAAATTGGCAGTGCTAACAACCATATCCCAGGAAATGATCACTGCCACCCCTTATGCCTTAGGTTTCATTCGTAACTTTTCCATATAGTTTTAAGTCTTTGGAGACTTGCAACAGAAGACAGATAGCCATTATTACCCCATCAGCAAATAAAATATCCCCAGAGCTGGATAAAACCATTGGCTGTGGCCGGAGTGAATTAACACACAACAGGAAGCTCCCTGACATCTCTTCTGTGATGATTTATTTTAGGGGTTAAACTTAAGTCAGTTGGAGACCCCTGCATTCAAAAGGAAGCTCCCTAACACCTCTTCCTTAGCTATTTATCTAGGGAAATCAATGGTGTGATAGTAAAGCCTTGTCTTATATGCAGATTTCTAAGTTCCATTGGTACTTGTTCTTCTCTCAAATGCCTTGATTTTATTTTTAATGGAGAGTAACAGTTGGGTGCAGAAGGTGATAAGTGGCAAGGTTGAGGGTAGGGGTGAGAGGCAGACTGAAAAAGACCTGGGAAGAGGCCATAGAGTGTGACCTCAGGGCTAGGACTGAATAGGGAGGCTGCCAGAGATTGAGCAGTGTGGAGAGCTGCTATTAAGTTATGAAAACCGACGCATTCAAGCATGTTGGAGCCTTTATAAACGATGTGATAGCAGTATTTCCAGAGTCTATATCAATGATACGAGAGCAATATTTCCAGAGTCTACATAAACGATACAAGAGCGATATTTCCAGTCTATATAAACGATACGATAGCTGTATTTCCAGAGTCTATATAAACGATACGATAGCTGTATTTCCAGTCTATATAAATGATACGATAGCTGTATTTCGTCTATATAAATGATACGATAGCTGTATTTCTAGTCTATATAAATTATACGATAGCTGTATTTCCAGTCTATATATATGATACGATAGCTGTATTTCCAGTCTGTATAAACGATACAATAAGTGTATTTCCAGTCTCTCTACAAACTATACGATAGCAATATTTCCAGAGTCTATATAAACGATATGATAGCTGTATTTCCAGTCTGTATAAATGATACGAGAGCAGTATTTCTAGAGTGAATATAAACTATACGATAGCAATATTTCCAGAGTCTATATAAACGATATGATAGCTGTATTTCCAGTCTGTATAAATGATACGAGAGCAGTATTTCTAGAGTGAATATAAACGATACGATAGCAATATTTCCAGAGTCTATATAAACGATATGATAGCTGTATTTCCAGTCTATATAAACGATACGAGAGCAGTATTTCTAGAGTGAATATAAACGATACGATAGCAATATTTCCAGAGTCTGCTGTATATAAACGACACAATAACAATATTTTAGTCTATATAAACAATACGATAGCAATATTTTCAGAGTCTGTGTTATAAATGATACTATCTATCTATCTATCTCTCTATAGCCCGACGCCCTAATCCCGCAAAGGGTGGCCGCAGACAAAACGCCTCCAAGTCACTGTCACCCACCATTTGACTCCCCTCCCCCCAACTCCCCCCCCCCTCCCTCATATACCTCTCAACTCCATCCCTCCACCTCATCCTCGGTCTACCCTTCCCTCTCCCTCCCTCCACCTCACCTACATACACCCTCTTAGTCAGTCTTTCATTCTCCATTCTCTCCACATGATACGATAGCAATATTTCCAGAGTCTGTATAAATGATAAGCTGGCAATATTTCCAGAGTCTATATAAATGATACGATAGCTGTATTTCCAGAGTCTATATAAACGATACGATAGCTGTATTTCCAGAGTCTATATAAATGATACGATAGCAATATTTCCAGAGTCTATATAAATGATACGATAGCTGTATTTCCAGAGTCTATATAAATGATACGATAGCAATATTTCCAGAGTCTATATAAATGATACGATAGCTGTATTTCCAGAGTCTATATAAACGATACGATAGCAATATTTCCAGAGTCTATATAAATGATACGATAGCAATATTTCCAGAGTCTATTAATCCTGTATTTTTTGAACTGATGATGTAGCCTTATTAACCCATCAGAGCTGTAAATCCTCCCTGAGTTTTAAAATGCCTGGTGGTGGCAAGAATAAAACAATAAATCAACAAGGAAGAGGTGTTAGGGGAGGTGCTTCAAGAGTACCAGCCCCTGAGTTGTAAAAATTGCCAAGTAGTAGCAAGAATAAAACCAAAAAATATATCACTAAGGAAGAGATGTTGGGGGAGTCAGGGAATTGGAAGTACTGTGTAAGTTTGAATTAATCTGACTTTTTTTTTTTTTTTTTTTTTTTTTTTTTTTTTTTTAACGAAATGCCTGTGTCTTTCTCCTCCTGCCTGTGTCTTTCTCCTTCTGCCTGTGTCTTTCTCCTCCTGCCTGCGTCTTTCTCCTTCTGCCTGTGTCTTTCTCCTTCTGCCTGTGTCTTTCTCCTCCTGCCTGCGTCTTTCTCCTCCTGCCTGTGTCTTTCTCCTTCTGCCTGTGTCTTTCTCCTCCTGCCTGCGTCTTTCTCCTCCTGCCTGCGTCTTTCTCCTCCTGCCTGTGTCTTTCTCCTCCTGCCTGTGTCTTTCTCCTCCTGCCTGTGTCTTTCTCCTCCTGCCTGCGTCTTTCTCCTCCTGCCTGCGTCTTTCTCCTCCTGCCTGCGTCTTTCTCCTCCTGCCTGCGTCTTTCTCCTCCTGCCTGTATCTTTCTCCTCCTGCCTGTGACTTTCTCCTCCTGCCTGTGTCTTTCTCCTCCTGCCTGTGTCTTTCTCCTTCTGCCTGTGACTTTCTCCTCCTGCCTGTGTCTTTCTCCTCCTGCCTGTGTCTTTCTCCTTCTGCCTGTGTCTTTCTCCTCCTGCCTGCGTCTTTCTCCTCCTGCCTGCGTCTTTCTCCTCCTGCCTGCGTCTTTCTCCTCCTGCCTGTGTCTTTCTCCTCCTGCCTGTGTCTTTCTCCTCCTGCTTGTGTCTTTCTCCTCCTGCCTGCGTCTTTCTCCTCCTGCCTGCGTCTTTCTCCTCCTGCCTGCGTCTTTCTCCTCCTGCCTGCGTCTTTCTCCTCCTGCCTGCGTCTTTCTCCTCCTGCCTGCGTCTTTCTCCTCCTGCCTGTGACTTTCTCCTCCTGCCTGTGTCTTTCTCCTCCTGCCTGTGTCTTTCTCCTTCTGCCTGTGACTTTCTCCTCCTGCCTGTGTCTTTCTCCTCCTGCCTGTGTCTTTCTCCTTCTGCCTGTGTCTTTCTCCTCCTGCCTGTGTCTTTCTCCTCCTGCCTGTGTCTTTCTCCTCCTGCCTGTGACTTTCTCCTCCTGCCTGTGTCTTTCTCCTCCTGCCTGTGTCTTTCTCCTCCTGCCTGTGTCTTTCTCCTCCTGCCTGTGTCTTTCTCCTCCTGCCTGTGTCTTTCTCCTCCTGCCTGTGTCTTTCTCCTCCTGCCTGTGTCTTTCTCCTCCTGCCTGTGTCTTTCTCCTTCTGCCTGTGACTTTCTCCTCCTGCCTGTGTCTTTCTCCTTCTGCCTGTGACTTTCTCCTCCTGCCTGTGTCTTTCTCCTTCTGCCTGTGACTTTCTCCTCCTGCCTGTGACTTTTCCTTTTACCAGTGACTGTATCTCCTTTCTCTCTCCTTCCTGTCCTCTCTCTACTGTTCCACCTTTTCTTGATAATTCCATAATTCTTTTGGCCCTACATTTCCCCCCTACTATCAGGCTAGACATTTGGTATTATGCCATGGATAGTTTAAGGCCCTGCCATTGACACTGCCCCATCCTTCCTTCCTTCCTCCCTATCCTCCCCTTCCTCCCTATCCTCCCCTTCCTCCCTATCCTCCCCTTCCTCCCTATCCTCCCCTTCCTCCCTATCCCTCCTCCCTATCCTTCCTCCCTATCCCTCCTCCCTATCCTGCCTTCCTCCTTGTGCATTAACACCAAACTGTTTCATCACCAAACATCTTCATGGCCAAAGCTACTCCCATGCCAGTCTTGGTGCCATGTAGCCAGTGTGACTTAGGTGCAGGTTCATTGGTGCTGGTTCCCTGGTGCAGGTTCGTTGGTGCAGGTTCCCTGGTGCGGGTTCCCTGGTGCAGGTTCGTTGGTGCGGGTTCCCTGGTGCAGGTTCGTTGGTGCGGGTTCCCTGGTGCAGGTTCGTTGGTGCTGGTTCCCTGGTGCAGGTTCCCTGGTGCGGGTTCCCTGGTGCAGGTTCGTTGATGCTGGTTCCCTGGTGCGGGTTCCCTGGTGCAGGTTCCCTGGTGCAGGTTCGTTGGTGCTGGTTCCCTGGTGCGGGTTCCCTGGTGCAGGTTCGTTGGTGCAGGTTCATTGGTGCTTCCTACTGTGACACACTCTTAAATGCAGTGGCCAGGCATCTTGCACTGAATGGTTCCCTTACTTTGTTCATTTTTTATTTGGGAAGATTTTTTTGAACTGTAGTAGCTTCCTCATGTAATGCTGACTTTGAAATAGTCTCCAGAATTACTTCAGTAGATATAGATAAATAGATATAGATGGATAAAGCACTCAGGGAGTATGGTGACTTATCTTTAGGTGTATTAGCAGTGGTTACAGTTTCTGCCGTTTTTCTAAATCTGGCCATCGTCTAAGTCGTTCAGTGAGTTAAGGTGGTGGTGTCTGATGCTTTGAATGTGTCAGGTGGTTGTGCTGCTGTGTTTACTGTAGGTGCCTGGTGGTGTAGTGGGTTAAGGTGGTGTTGGCTGATGCTTTGAATGTGTCAGGTGGTTGTGCTGCTGTGTTTACTGTAGGTGCCTGGTGGTGTAGTGGGTTAAGGTGGTGTTGGCTGATGCTTTGTGTCAGGTGGTTGTGCTGCTGT